>NC_068355.1:94211228-94408728 GCF_020536995.1 Dreissena polymorpha | reverse complement strand
CATAGGCCATCGTTACATAAAAATACTGTCAGACCCAGCGGGAAAAAAACTAACTGTCCCAAAAATACTGTCGCCCGCTACCAAAAAAAAAATACTGTCGACCGCTACCTTAGCAATCACGTGCGGAATGGTATACATGTTTCGCCTCGGTTGAGAGTATTTCCTCAAGTTGTCAAATTTACTGACATCCTGTCAGACATGTAATAAGTATATAATACATACACATAAGATAATGATAGATATAATGAAAGTTACATTCGAATTACATAATGTCTTGCTGAATCTATATAAGAACTATATAACTTAACATATTCATATACGATATAAATATTCTGACAATGTGTAATTACAAAAAGTTATAAAATTGTCTTCTTGAGTGCCAACAAGGTTTGTCTCAGTTTTGATCGCGTGAACAAGTATTTCACATACATTTACTAGATTTCAACTCAGTGAAAATACTGTTAATGTAAACATTAGGACATATGATCATAGTGTTAAGACGTTAGTGTATCTTCGAGAATAATTACAAGGGTTTTTCGAGATTTGACCTGGTAACCTTGTTTTTTTGACACAAGTGACACGAATCCGAGTTGTCAAGATATAAGCAATTTGTTTAACTGATAACATGTTTTTTCTTGACAAATATATTTGAACACGGTCCACAAACTGCCCACATCGAAATTCTCACCAAGTTTTATCGAGAAAGTGAGAGTGTGGCATCTGAATCTTCTAAGAGATAACCGTTTACGACGCATACAGCACGCAGAACAAGACATTATGTCGATTAAGCCTTCTTGGGAACATCATATAATTGCAGTGGTGAGGACTCATAAGTCAGATAAACGACATCAAGGCGTCATTACAATACAATTGTATGTGTGCTGCAGTAGAATTATACAGTCATTCACATGATCTTAAATACACATGTCGTTTTTCAAGGAAACGCGTTTGACGTTTACATAAATGGATTTTATGGCGCCGTGTTCATTAAAGGTTTTATTTATATATAAAAACACGAGGAATGCGTCCATAGGACAAGGATGCTCATGTACAATACCACTTGACAACCCATGTGCCATTACTAGGAGCGATAGCAATTACTAAAATGGTGACATTGACCTTAAAGTTTATAAATATGCGAGACGATACATAATTATATGCCAATGTTCTACAATAAAGAGACGGACCGATGTAAAAAAAAATAATGTTTTTTTTTATTTTGAGTTTATTCGCGGCAAACAAACTGTTATGAGCCGGGCATGGAAATAATGGAAATGAAAATTACGTTTACTGTTCTTAAAGGGAAATTTAATTTATATTTAGAAAAATAAACGAGTGTTTTAGAATTGTACATTTTTTTGCCACGGAGCAATATAGCAGGCGGAACAACCTAAGAATAACCGGTGTTTCAGAAGACCAGGACCGACAGTCCTCGGAGTCGGTAACAAACAAATTCATCACTCTGGTTAACACGCATCTGGGTATGTCCATAGTGCCTTATGATATTGACATAGCACACAGGCTCGGTCAATTCAAACCTAACTCGAATCGGCCTGTGATTATCATATTCGTTAGGCGACAAACTAAGATTGACATTCTGCGCAAAGCCAAACTTTTCAAGGGGTCTGGCATCTTCGTGAATGAGGACCTCACCAAGCTCAATGCAGAGGTACTTGCGTCCGTCCGTCTGAAACAGCCTAGCGCTGTCGAAAAATCGTGGTCTTTTGAAGGCAAAATATTCGCGCTATTCAAGGGAAACCAACACGCCACGCAAATAAAACATTCAGAGTTTAAAACCTGGCTAGAAAAATCGCGGCCCAAAAAATCCTACTCCGAGTGTGTAGAGAATCCCGCAAGTGCAAGAAACAGAGTATCACCACGCTAATCACATGTCGACCTGTGTAACGATGAACATTGATGACTATATATATATATATATATATATATATATATATATATATATATATATATATATATATATATATAAACATAATTATAAATATAAATATATTACTCTCTCTCTCTCTCTATATATATATATATATTATATAGAAATTATATATATATATATATAAACATAATTATAAATATAAATATATTACTCTCTCTCTCTATATATATATATATATATCTATATATATTATATAGAATTTTTTTAAAAATATAAAAATATAAATATGTAAATTTTATAAACAACTTTAAGGCTTAACGATTAATACCTATAGCTTTTTTCAAACTTTGTTCCAGTTTGGAGCTGGGTATTTATACAAACTATGTGTGTATCGAAATTACAGTAATGTGCCCCACGCTGCCTATCAACTTTAACCTCCTTAGTTAATTATTTTAAATCAAAATCTATTTTATCACATATGATATACATTATTACATTATTACCAAACACATTGTCTCTTTGTTACAAGTATAGTAATTGATCATGCTACGCACATGCAGGTGATATAGTTTTCCCTGTACATAGTTACGCCCCTTTTTAACAAAAATACATTGGTTTCAAAATGTTAACACGGTTGCACGTATAACGAACGGTAAACAAAAGCTAAAATTACGTGCTCGCTCCTGAGCTCAATGCACTTTTCGTGAACGCATTTTAGTATTCTGTATTCATGAATGTTAAAAAATATGCTAATTTTCTGATTTATGTTTGTATACTAAAATATGCATGAACTACACTAACTTAAGCAGTGCGAATTTATTTGGATGTGAAATTATATTTACCAATCTTTAAAAAAATATCTGACGAGAACTACCTTTCTTAATAACTTTCTGTATTTGTTTATGTATGTATACATGAAATCTAGGCAATAGTATTGGTTTTTTTGCAATTACAAAATTGTAACTTTATACAATGCATGTAAATAGTGTTTTTTCTCAAGTATACATTTCCCAATACCTTTATTTTACACTTTTGTATGCTTTGAACATTCAATTATGTTTATGACTGTGAATGTTCTTGTACCTAAATGTTTTTTTTTTTACATTTGTATGTGTTGAACATTCGACTATGTTTATGTTTATGACTGTGAATGTTCTTGTACCTAAATTTTTTATTTTACATTTGTATGTGTTTAACATTCAACTATGTATATGACTGTATGTAATAAGTGTCATTTCTCACGTATGCCTTTCCACATAAATGTTATTTTTTTACATTTATATGTGTTGAGCATTCTATATGTTTATGATAGTGAATGTTTTTGTGCCTAAATATGCACGTAAAATGAGCAATCATTCATGATTGTTTGCAATCAGAATCGATACTATTCTCATCAAAGTTCGCAAATATTGATACTGTTTACAATCTCAATTTTACGTCTTTGTGCACGCTTAACTATAAAAACAAACAGGTTATTGTGAATGTTAATAACAATACCTGGTCATTCAGTGTTACCACTTACAATATGTTTTATCCACTTGATACCTTCAATACCAAGGATTCCTTTTCAGTTGTTATTGTAAATATAACGTATGCTTGAAGGTACTATAAGTGGTAAACAAAAATCTTTTATTTTTCATTTAGCACTAATAAACTAGAATTTTCTCCTTAGTTATAAACACTCTTGCTTCATTTTCGCTTTTATATGAAGCCTTGTTCAAGTGTTAAGTGAATGGTAGATGTTCAATACAATTACACTGTCTGATTCACTGTCGTTGCTTTCATAGTATTATCTTTTTCTAAAGTAGATAAATTACACAATTATTAGTAACATTCATGTAGAATGTATACTAATCTCCTGTATTTGTGTATAATTGTATTGCTACAAACTATAGCCATGTTACTAGCTTTGTAATCTGACTTGAGATATGTACAATCATGACATTGTCATTGTAAAATAGAATCTGTCCTGTCTAGGTTAGTGTACTGATAACACGAAACTGACAGCAATCACGTTTAGGATTTATAAGTAATATGCATTTAGTTTTTTACAAATAGAACCACTCTTGTCAATTCATGATAACATTATATTGAATAATTATACACTTAAATAGTGCTATTAACTGACGATTTATGAATAATATACTTTTAAGTTTTGACAAACAAAATTAATTTAAACAATTCATGATAATATAATATTTGTATATTAATACTTATAAAAAATGCTAATAATAGGGTACATATATATAAGAAATAAAACCACTTTTCATAAAAATGAAACTTTTCAAGCTAATGTGGTACTGATCTGCATATGCCCGTTTATCTTTGCAATGTTTAACCGAGCTGCTTTAACATATATTGTAATCATTTCTCTGTTATGTTTGTTTGTTTATTGTTTATACCTTTTTGCTATTATTTCTATTTGCTTCTTTATTTCTATGGGGTATTCATCTTTTTGTATCCCTATTTTATATTTTATATTTTTGTTTGTATGTGTGAACATCTTATGTTTTAAAATAGAAACCAACTTGACATGTTTTAAAATAGAACTAACTGGACAAGCACACACAGATTATCACTTACATCACCCTTCACCTCTTTAAATGATTAAATTATGTTCTTTGAATGTAAAAGGGCTAAATAATAAAGACAAACGAATTAAAAACTTCAAATGGTTAGACGAAAAAAATTATAGTATATGCCTATTAAAAGAAAGTCACTTGACACATACTTAAGCACAAACCTTAAAGGATGAATGGGACGGAGACATCTATCTCAGTGGACAACATACTAATAAACAAGGCATTGCCTTTCTGATTAAAAATAATATAAGGACCAGTCGATAACTTTAACGAAATAATAATTGGCAGACAAGCAACTATAGATATCAAAATACACGAAACACAATTAACATTAATCAACGTTTACGGCCCTAACATAGATGATTCCACTTTTTACGAAACATTACAATCCTTTATAATTAATAACCAAGATAAAAAATATTACAGTCGGTGGCGATTTCAATACATATCTTAACCCATTATTAGATAAAAAGAAGGGTAACATTTATACTCATCCTAAAAATAGAAAAAAAATTGAATAACATAATTGAAAACTACAATATGATAGACATCTGGCGTACAATAAATCCAAATGAAAGCAAATTCACCTGGCACTCAAACACAAAACCAAAAATATTTTGTATTTTTGTATATTTTTTTAAAACTACATATCATGCTTTAAATCAAGCGGACAAACAAATGTGCGACGGATTACTCAATGAATATGAATGTGGGTTAGCACTAAAAGAAATGCAAATAACAAATGTCCAGGATATGATGGCATCACAATCGAATTTTATTAAATATTCTGGAATGATATTAAAACACGCTTTATTAATTCACTTAACTATTCATTTAACAACGAAAACTTAACTACACTACAAAAACAAGGTATAATATCACTCATTTCAAAACCTGCAAAAAACTTAGAATCCCTGTCAAACTGGCGCCTGATTAGTTTACTGAACAATGAGTATAAAAATGCAACTAAAAGTATATCAAACAGAATTTAAAAATATAACCATCAATCATTTCAAGATCTCAATCTGGTTTCATTAAAGGACGTTACATTGGTGAAACGTTCAAGAATGCATGATGTTTTTCAACAGACCAAATAATTCTGGCCTCATTTTCTTTGCAGACTTCGAAAAGGATTTCGATTCACTAGACCATTCGTTTATGTTCTCTTGCTTAGAAAATATGAATTTCTGTGAAAGTCTAATTAAATGGGTTAAACTATTCTATACCGATATTAACAGCATAATTATTAACAATGGCTTTTTCTCAAACAGTTTTAACATCGAACGAGGGGTAAGACAAGGATGTCCACGTTCATCAACGCTATTCATTATAGGCATCGAGTATCTATTACACTATATCCAATCAAATAAACATATAAATGGCATATTAATAGAACCTGACGAAGAAATAAAACAGTCCCTATTTGCTGACTATGCATTTTATTTTTTTAATTACAATTACGATTCTTTCCATAACCTAATAGAGTCACTAACCCTTTTCGGAATGACATCGGGTCTTAAACTTAACAAAAGTAAATGTACTGTGCTACGAGTAGGTAAATTAAAACAAAGTAATGTCCATTATAAAAAAGAAATGAAATTCAACTGGACATCAAATGAAGCAACAACATTAGGAATAACCTTTACAAACAATGAAAATGAAACAGTTCTAACAAACATATTGCCAAAATAACCAAAATTTAAAGATTGTTTAAAATCATGGCAGCATCGTAAACTTACACTAATCGGAAAAAAACACAGTATTAAAAACGTTTGAACTTCCTAAATTAATTTATGTATTAACAGTTCTCCCAAATCCACCAAATGACATTGTAAACGATATAAATTCAACAATATTTAATTTCGTATGGGACGATAAACCTGACAAAATTAAACGAACTCAGTTAATTCAATCCGTAGAAAATGGAGGTATCAAATTAACGAATATTGACTCATTCGTGAATTCAATCAAATGCAGCTGGGTTAAAAGATACTTAGATAGTACCAATACGAGTAAATGGAAACTTTTCTTCCAGAAGATTAAAAAAAAAATGGCGATTCCTTACTTTTTGAATGTAACATCAGCAATAATATCTTAGATGAAATTTCAAAAGAAAACATATTTCTATCTAATGTTCTATCATCATGGAGTAATGTTACTCATAACCTAAAAACCCAAACTAATAGTAAAACTATTTTGTGGAACAATAAAGACATAACTTCAAACAATAAGACGTTTTTCTATAAAGATTGGTTTGAACGAAGCATAAGATACATCGACCAATTATACGACTACAGAATCAAGGACTTCTACTCCTTTGATTATTTATGTTACATATACGGAATACCCTCAAGTAATTTCCTGAAGTACTACACATTAATAAAAAACATACCCATACATATTAAATCAATAACCAATACAAATAACACACCATGTACTCAAACAAAATTATTAGAAAACATACTTGCAAGACAAAACAAAACGAACAAAATATTTTACACACTTCAAATTAAAAACCCTATAGAAAACTCCAAAATCCAAAATAAACGGCAAGTGCTTTTTCGAGAACAAGAACTTAATTGGAAACACATATTTATCATGCCATATAAAGCAACTATTGATTGCAAACTAAGAAATTTTCAATATAAATACGTCCATAGAATTATAGCTTCAAATAAACATCTCTTTAAATGCAAATTATCTAACTCTTATGTATGTGACTTTTGCGGTGAAAACATCGAAACTATAGAACATCTTTTTGGGGAAGGCAAACACATCCAGCCTATTTGGAACCAGTTAGCATCCTTTCTTGAACAACAACAACTAAGCGTTAAACTATCCTATGCAAGTGTAAGTTTCGGAATTAAATCATTTGAAGGTAGTAATATTGTGAATTTTATTCTTATATTGATGAAATATTTTATTTTTAACATGAAGTGCAGAAAACAAAAACCAAATTTTAATTGTTTTACCCAAAGTCTTAAACTTAAAATCCAGATTGAGAAAGAAATAGCCCTCAGTAATGACAAATTGCAGATCTTTAATCAAAAATGGAATCGAATTAAATTCTCATAATGTTTGTCCACTTATATACTATTCACTCTTATTTTAAGCTATCTTTTTCAAATATTTTTTAGTATTATTGTTTTTGTTTTTCCAATCTTATAAATTGATTTTAAAAATCATTAATAATATATAACAGAACCCCTACTGTTGTCATAGATCGAAATGTCACACACCAAGGTCAAAAACTTTATCAGGCATAGTTTCTGTATACTTTGTTAGAACCATTGTTTGCAAATATAAAAAAAACATGTAATTATGTATACAATATATGCTTTATAATGAATAAAAAAAAGAATTGTACAGAATAGCATTCTTAATATAAGTATTCCTATAAATGGTAAATCAATTTACAGAATATATAACCAGATAAGAAATGGTTAAAAAAAACTACCAAATAGTGTTCACTTAGTCAATACAATCTTGGAAATAAAATGTCTAAATAAATCTTGCATTTAAACAATGATGATCATGCCAATGCTGCTGCAGCTGCTGAAAATGATGATCATGATGACGATGATGATAATTATGAAGATGCTGCTGCTGCTGCTGCTGATGATGATGATGATGATGGTGATGATGATGATGATGATGATTTAACACAAACAATCTCCACGTGATAATGTCTTTCTTTTCGTTTAAACGGACAAGGTCTCCGCTTTCAATCTACTACCCACAAGTCGTTGTTTATGTGTATGCTTATATTGAAATATAGGTGTTTGACTCGACATACAATATTGTTACTGTAAAATACACCACACTATGCTTCTCCACCATGCTGCAACTCGAGCTAAAAATTAAAACTAAGCTTTTATAAATGAAGAATGGACACGTGTAAGCGAGAGAACATATCAGGAACAAGCAATAAACAAGAGCTGTCTCCTTAGGATTACATATGCCCCCGATAAACGCTATGATAGAAGTTATGAGCATTTTTCGAAACCTAAACGCATTTTTCGAAACCTAAACGCGGACCCTAAGTTCAAGGTTAAGGTCAAAGGGGTCTAAATTTGTGTGCGTATGAAAAGGCCTTGTCCATGTACACATGCATACCAAATATGAATGTTACATCTGAAGCAACATAGAAGTTATGAGCATTTTCGAAACCTCAACGCAAAGTGTTGCGGACAGACTGACAGGCTGACAGACGGACAGTGCGATCACTATATGCCCTCCTTCGGGGGCATAAAAACATGGTACCGTGACATTTCACAGAACCTATTTACACTGCAATCCGGTTGCTAACCAAATTGGACCTGTTAATTGTGCCTTCAAATGTCACTGTCTGTGCGATAGCATAATGCTCGCTTCAAAGTCTGAACATCGTGTAAGAGAGACCGCTTGAGTTTTGCCTGGCGAGTCATAATTATAATTGGGTTGATCAGTGCATTCAGAAAAGACGCTATACCGATTATCTTGCTCAGAATAAGCTGAATTGCTTTGTTGGTCAGTAAAGCAAATGTACTACCGATTGCCATCGGTACGACTGATAAGTGGTAAATGATGAGGACAATGATTAGCGTGCGAACGATGGCCTTGTGTACTTTGTAGGTTTCACTTGACAAGGCACTTTGTACGGGATCAATTGCAGGTTGGATCTTGCGCAAAACGTTGTGCAGGTAAACGAGTGCCAGAAGAGATACCACATCCGAGCCAAGCAAACAAGCTACATTTGCACTTGAAAGAATAATCATGACAGTTTTTTCATGACTGTAATGTGATCACATTAGCCATGTAACACAAATTGTCACGTGGGGGATACTGCATGTGCATGGTAATGATGCAGCAGAAAAAGACCGTGACGCCAATGCAAAGATTCAACCCAATTAGCAACTTACATCGAAACTTCACGTTTGAAGAGGCATATAAAGCTTTCCTCGCGCTATAAAAGCGCATAATGCTGATTGTAAATATGTTTATTTGGTTAATACAATTCGTCGTCGCATATAGTATTAACGTTACTACACATGGCATCGTTGTAACTCTGTTATAAACGAATACAAAGGACAATAATAAAAGATTTACGCCAGCAATACAATCTGTGACGTTAATGCAAAAAAGCTGAACATATAGTTCTTTTTCCCATCCCGTTGACTGCTTTAACTGCCGATAAACATACACCAAAACCAGAACATTCAATGGAACTATGCAGATGCCACTTGTTCATGGGACCCAGGTGTTCAGTGCATACTCAATGCTGCTTATGTTGGAGGTCCTCGATTGTGAGGAGAGATTTGTTATGGCATCACTTGCATTCATTTTCGACGGATGATGGGGCCCGGATGTCTGCAGCAGCTCACAATATAATATTTGAAGGATAAAATATAGCTACGACTTGGTCATCGCAATTGCATCAAACGGGAGTTTATTTACTACCCAATGTTACTAACAATTTTCGTTACAAGTTTTCCTTCTTCGAATACCCGTTAAGGTATCTTTATTCTACTCTGATGAATATAAAGATATATATATCTAAGCAGCCGGATTAATATATAAACTAGTTTCTGTTTGATGACCAATTAAGTAGGAACTCCATTATCTTACTCGTGTCATTATACGATGTTTAAACTTGTAATTGAATGAATTCATGGGTTTTGTATGCAAAAAGAATGTACTGTCGTTTCTTCAGTAGGCAGAAAGATAATACTGCGTTGTCGTGTTTGATTGTCCACGTATCATACAACCAGGCCGCATTATTTTTGGTACAGATGTCTGCTGGTCAAACAATTTATATTAATGATCCCTTTTTCGGCGTAAGCTGTATTAAGCCAGCTTTTCACCCTGACTTGACCTTTGTAAGTGTCCAATAATATTCAAATAAAATTTCCCGCGGCTAGGTACGAATGAATACACTTCATTTATTCAATTGGCTGATTTGAGTATAACACCAGAACATTGGAAACATATCCGCGTCTTTGTAACACTGTTTTACTGCATGAAACAATTTTATCTCTAATGAAAAGGCTCAATAGATAGAGCAGTTTTACAATCAATTTTCGACATAAATACAGTTTGTGCGTTCACCTTTTATTTTCAGAGAATTACCAGCGCAAAAGCGTTTATACTAAAGGCTATATTCTCATATTTAGTACTTACTTGCATTGTATTTTAACCCGCGAGGTTTCGGGTCAATGAGCGGCCAGTGTGTGAAAGTCAGAGTTTATATACAGTTCATCACCGGAGTTCGCAGAAGGGGTTGCGATCTTTTCATTGAAGGAAAAAATTGGAATCTATGCTATTTTTGTCTGATGGAGTAAATAGTTCGTTTAGTCGAGAAAGATACTAAATAAAGATATTCGGCGATATTATTGTGGTATGTCAATCATCGATTTTTAATATGTTTTCAACATTTGCATGATAAGGACCAATTTTGATAAAATTAATTAGAAATATTTATCCATTTAGACCAGTTTATTAAGCATGAGCACAATAATTCACTATACTATAATTATGCAATTGAATAAGATTCGAGTATTGCCGGCTGACCTATATGCACTCGTTTATTTTCATGTTTCTTGTGTTTTTCTATTCTGTAAATATAGATATCTGAGTAATAATATCACATAAAGCAAAATAAGCCACGAATTTGGCGCAACACCCCGTAATTGATTTGCTTGTGATGTAGCTAAGAACTGCGCAGAAAAAAAGGCATCCGCTACTTTTTATCTCATAGAGATAACTTTTGATCGTTCATAAACATCGACCACAATCAACGCCGTATATCTTTTTTAAAGATATTTCTTGTTTATGTTATGTCAATATGGGACCTTATCACATCAAGAATTATAAAGTTTTAGAAATACGTTAATATGAGAACATATCGTATGTATTTTAATCTCGAAAAAAGGAACACAAACCAGACAAAAACAATCCAGCAAACATTTTATAACAGCGCGGAATCGATATCTACATCGGTCCGAATTATCATCTGCAACAAGGCGCGATGTCGGCCCGACAACGACAACGGCATGATGCCGTCGTTTTGGTGCAATTATCCCGAGATTCGAATGATCAGACCGACATCGCGCTTACATAAATTTATTCATCGATCCAATATCGAAATGAAAACATTGACCCGAGATAAAACTTTCAACACGGCGCGACGTCGGCTCGACATAAGCAAACTATTCATTACGAGAATCGAAATATCTAGCAGTAAACCATTTTAAGTTTACGAAAGAATGACCTTGACCCATCTGGCCCAAAATACGATCTCACTTTAGGTCTGTGTGTAAGCTACCTACAAACAAAAGTTAGTACAAAACCTACATGAAAACTTAAGTTATCAAGCAGATACTCTTTCTCTGGTTTTAGTAACAGTGACATTAACCCCACTGGCCCAAAATGCAACCTCTTGATATATCAGTGTGTTACCATCAAACTAAATTTTGTTAGCTCGCCCTTATTGATGTTTTGGAGCGCAAAATTTGTATCTATTTTTATCAACAGTGGCCTTTACCTAACTAGCCCCACATCCCACCCCATGCTAGTTGTTCATTTCAGCTATTAATAAGAAGTTTTGCACCCAATAGTTACCTAAATTTACTAAGAATAACAAGTACTATGAGGGGCAAAATTCTGCCCAAATGAAGGTCAGAGTTATGGGCCTCTGTCTGTGGCCTTGCATGATGATCCCACAGTACCAAAATTGGCATAATTTAGCTTAATTGCAGGTCAGAGTTACATGGAGATGCTGCACATTTAGCTTAACTAGTGCATTGTGCAAACACCAACACCAACATTGGGGTGAATAGTATAGCTAAGACTTTTCGTTGAATAGATGAGCAAATAAATAATCGTTACAACATAATCAGAATATTATACAACATAAAGCAGAATTGTCAAGATGCATGCATTTCTGTAAACCTAACCTCTTACAATAATTTAGCACATTTCAGTAGATCAAAATTTTCCAATTGAGATTTAAAAATAATTAGAACTTTCGAATAAGATCCTATAAAACACAGTGTTTATCTACAAACTGATTATTTTAATTAAACTGAAATCATTTAAATATAGCATTTTTATAAGGCAAAACAGTACAGCAACATTATTAAAACAAGAGCACCGCCTTGCGGGTGCAGACCGCTCATCTATTTTCTTTTTAAAGGTGAAGGGACTCTCAATTTCAATCACAAATGAGGGAGGGGTGGAGTGAAGAGGGGTGTATAGTGTGGGGGTGTGGACATTTATGACATTATCTTCCAAAAATGCGAAAAAAAAATTGGGGGTGCGGGGGGGTGGGGGGGGAGGGGATTCTTTGGTGCGATGGTTGGACGGTTATCAAAAATAAAATAATAAAAATAAATATTTGTGTTTTTTAACCGTTTCAAAAAAAAATGTTGGGGGTGGGGGGGGGGTTTAGTGTGAGGGTGTGGAGGGGGGGAATTCGGGGGGGGGGGGGGAGGGTACGGTGGATGGTTTGGGTGGAGTCTATTGTGGTATGTCAGGTAAGAGTAGTTTTGTCAAAGTATCAATCAAATCTAATCATAATTAAAGAAGTTATGGCAATATCAGCAAAATTTAATAATTTGACCTTGAGAGTCAAGGTCATTCAAAGGTCAAGGTAAAATTCAACTTGCCAGGTACAGTAACCTCATGATAGCATGAAAGTATATGAAGTTTGAAAGCAATAGCCTTGATACTTTAGAAGTTAAGGGGATCGAAACACAAAATTTAACCATATATTCAAAGTTACTAAGTCAAAAAGGGCCATAATTCCGTAAAAATGACAACCAGAGTTATGCAACTTGTCCTTTTACTGTACCCTTATGATAATTTGCGAGTGTTCCAAGTATGAAAGCAATATCTATGATACTTTAAGGTTAAAGTGGACCAAAACACAAAACTTAACCGAATTTTCAATTTTCTAAGTATAAACGGCCCATAATTCCGTCCAAATGCCAGTCAGAGTTACATAACTTT
Organism: Dreissena polymorpha; assembly: GCF_020536995.1. Classification (NCBI taxonomy): domain Eukaryota; kingdom Metazoa; phylum Mollusca; class Bivalvia; order Myida; family Dreissenidae; genus Dreissena; species Dreissena polymorpha. The sequence goes on along the minus strand of NC_068355.1, from coordinate 94,395,267 downwards.
GCCTGCACAGTCCCCTTATGATAGTTAATAAGTGTTGCAAGTATGAAAGCAATAGCTTTGATACTGTAGGAATAAAGTGGACCTAAACACAAAACTTTACCAAATTTTCAATTTTCTAAGTATAAAAAGGGCACATAATTCTGTCAAAATGCCAGTCAGAGTTACATAACTTTGCCTGCACAGTCCCCTTATGATAGTTAGAACGTGTTGCAAGTATGAAAGCAATAGCTTTGATACTTCAGGAATAAAATGGACCTAAACACAAAACTTAACCAAAATTTTCAATTTTCTAAGTATAAAAAGGGCACATAATTCTGTCAAAATGCACGCCAGAGTTATCTGACTTTGCCTGCCCAGTCCCCTCATGACAGTAAGTAAGTGTACCAAGTTTGAATGCAATAGCATTGATACTTTCTGAGAAAAGTGGACCTAAACGCAAAACTTAACCGGACGCCGACGCCAAGGTGATGACAATAGCTCATTATTAAAAAATAAATAAATAGATGAGCTAACAAGAGCACCGCCTTGCGGGTGCAAACCACTCATCTATTTTTCTTTTAAAGGTGAAGGGACCTATTTAAATACTTTAATCACAAAGGAGGGAGGGGGTGGGTTGAGAGTATAGTGTGGGTGTGTTGTCATTAATTACATTATCTTCAAAAAATGCTGAATAAATGCAAAAAAAAAAAATTATTTGGGGGGGGGGTATTCTTGGGTGGAATGGTTGAACGGTATTTCAAAAATAAATTAATTAAAAAAAATATTTTTGTTTTTTAACCATGTCTCAAAAAAAATTATTTTTTTTTTTTGGGGGGGGGGGGGGGCGGAGTGGAGTGGAGTCTAATGTGGTATGTCAGGTAAGAGTTTTATTTCAATTCATCAATCAAATCTAATCATTAATAAAGAAGTTATGGCAATTTTAGCAAAATTTAATAATTTGACCTTGATAGTCAAGGTCATTCAAAGGTAAGGGTCAAATTCAACTTGCCAGGTACATTACCCTCATGTTAGCATAAAAGTATTTGAAATTCTAAAGCAATAGCCTTGATACTTTAGAAGTAAAGTGGATCTAAACACAAAATTTAACCATATATTCAAAGTTACTAAGTAAAAAAAGGGCCATAATTCTGTCAAAATGACAACCAGAGTTATGCAACTTGTCCTATACTGTCCCCTTCAAATGATAGTTTGCGAGTGTTCCAAGTATGAAAGCAATATCTATGATACTTTAGGGGTAATGTGGACCAAAACACAAAACTTAATCAAATTTTCAATTTCTAAGTATAAAAGGCCCATAATTCTGTCAAAATGCCAGTCAGAGTTATATAACATTGCCTGCACAGTCCCCTTAAGATAGTTAGTAAGTGTTGCAAGTATGAAAGCAATAGCTTTGATACTTTAGGAATAAATTGGACCTTTACAAAAAACTTAACCAAATTTTCAATTTTCTAAGTATAAAAAAGGGCACATAATTCTGTCAAAATGCAAGCTAGAGTTATCTAACTTTGCATGCCCAGTCCCCTCATGATAGTTAGTAAGTGTACCAAGTTTGAATGCATTAGCGTTGATACTTTCTGAGAAAAGTGGACCTAAGCACAAAACTTAACCGGACGCCGACGCCAAGGTGATGACAATAGCTCATAATTAAAAAAAAATAAAAATAAATGAGCTAATAAAATGGTCATCAATAAACAAGCGATGTGTTCGTCAGAAACACAATGCCCCCTATTGCGCCGCTTTGAAATATATTTTTTTTATTACCTTTTTCAAAATGTGCAGCTTCATGAGAACGCTGCTTTGAATATTATTTTATTTTTAACTTTGACCTTGAAGGATGACCTTGAACTTCCACCACTCAAAATGTGCAGCTTCATGAGATCCACATGCATGCCAAATATCAACTTTCTATCTTCAATAATGTAAAAGTTATGGCCAACGTTAAAGTTTTTTTTCGGACGGACAGACAGACTGACATACACACTGACATACTAACTCACGGACTGTTAAACTGCTATATGCCACCCTACCGGGCGCATAAAAAGTGTAAGCATCCTGTGCTAACGAGATACATGATTAACACATATACTTAATCATTTGCCATGGAAATCTAGACTGATATGGTAAGGGCTAATGCAAACAATATGAATACAATTGTCATCAAAATAAACAGGCAAAGAAATAAAGGATTCTACAGGGAACAACATCTTACCAGAAGGGTGCGCGGAGGGGGCTATATGAGGCGTGAAATTTTTAATAAGGCATGTTTATAGTAATAACAGAACAATTATGTTTGGAATATAATCAATTGTGAGATAGTGCACATGTATATAACATGTACTGTTTGAGAGAAATAAACGGTCTAACGGTCACCGTGGTGTAATGGATATGGTGTCCGCCTAGCGACCGGGAGGTCACGGGTTCGATCACCAGCATGGGAGCGTTCTTTATATCTCCCCCCAAAGACACCAAGTACTGGTTCTAGGCCCAGGAAACGGACTCAAGAGCGTTTATATAAGCCATAGGCTTTTGATGCAATCAAGCTAAAATAAATAGGTTTAAAACTACCGGTGAAACTCCACCATTGTCCGTATTTTTTTTTACATTTGTTGCCATAGAAACCAGAATTCTTGACGTAGAAACCAAATGAATTGACGTGCATAATTTCCATATTGCAATCTGTCCATGTTTCAAGTTTCATGAAAAATATTAAGAACTTTTAAAGTTATCGCAGGATCCAGAAAAGTGTGATTGACTGACAGACAGACAGACTGACGCACAGAGCGCAAACCATAAGTCCCCTCTGGTTTCACAGGTAGGGAACAATAAACATTCTCGCCAAGATAAATTAATATTGAATCCTTAATTGATGATTGGTTATATGCGTTTCCTACCATTTGACCTGGTCATTAATGTTGAGTAATTTGTGTAGTGTCTAGAGGAAAAACAGTTTTTCTTAGATTTGATATGGAAACCTAATTTTTGAAAACACATAACACATGTGATATTGAACTTGTAAAAATTAACGTTAAAACCATCTTGTCTCTTGATCAAGTGATAAAAAGACTTCTATATTGGTAAAACATATTTTAATAAGTACTTTTCACAGAGCATGGCCCATATTGCTCAGGAGAGCTAACAACTTGAAACTATACAAGAATGTGATGACATCAAAACACCAGACTTCATTGAAGAGCAGAAACCCCAGTTTGCATTGGGTTTTACCTAAAGTCCTTGGCTATTAAGAATGGGTCTCCTGAATGCTTTGCCACAGTGACTCTTCTTGCCATGGCAAGGGGACTTACCTATTGAGATGTAGTGGCTGTGTTGGAGTTGGGGAACGTCGTTCTCTGGACCTGAACTTGTGAGATAAGGCCTCTGTAAACAGATAACAAGGTCATCTCAGAAATGTGTTAACCAAATAATTCAATGAAATCAGAAATGGCATCATTTATATCAGAAGTCAATCAATTTTTTTTGAGTTAAACAAGTATACAAAATAAATAATGTTTGAAGGCTCTTGAGACAAAATTTGATATACACCAAACGCTTCATACATACATAGCCTACTATATAATGTACACTTGATATAACATTTTTCATCCCTTTGGAACCAATATTTATTTAGTTACATGCAACACCAATAAGGTGGGACAGGCATAAGGAAGGATGGAAGGAAAGACAGAGAGAATTTCAGACAATGGCAAATCAATACAACCCCCCACCTGAGCCCTTTCAAGGCAATAATAAATGGCGGCTTTTATGAATATTAATGATTACGTAATTATTTGTTTTAAAGTTAGCAGCAAGGATAGTGTTTTATCAATATATAACACACACCGCCTATTTAATTTGAAATTTGCAGTAAAAAACTGCACATTATAAACAGTAAATTACAATACCAATGAACCTTGTGGATTAAATAATCTTGGCCTCTAGGCATGATAGTTTGGAGCCCCAGGTTTAAAGTGGTGCCACCCTGTGGGTAGGACTAATATTGTTACGTACCTCTGCTTTGAGGTATACCGTTTTAAAAACTTTATTACTTATAGCTGTAGTGAAATAAGGTCACTTCCAGCAGCCTTGCTGTTGGGCTAGCTCTTTAGCGACGTGGTTAAAGTGTCTGACTACCACTCCGGAGGTCGTGGGTTCAATCCCCGGCCTGAACTCAGTATTTTCACAATAATGGCGACGAGTTAAAAAGGTACTGTGAATACGGGAGTCGGTCTGAGCTGTTTAATGGTTTCTGGTAGGGCAATGCGGTAGCAAGACATGCTGTAGCGGGCGTGTGTGGGCCTTGAAACATTAAAAGGGGGAGGAGTGTAGTGAAATAAGGTCACTTCCAACAGCCTTGCTGTTGGGCTAGCTTTAGCGACTGGTTAAAGTGTCTGACTACCACTCTGGAGGTCGTGGGTTCAATTCCCGGCCTGAGCTCAGTATTTTCACAATATAGCTTTCAAATAGCTGTTAATATAGTGTTACGCTTGTTCCATCCGTTTTGAAATATTACACAAGCTGAAAATAAACGTTCAAACAATAATTTATTCGTGCGAAGACAATAATCGCAATAAACAACACGTTAGAGAGTGACACAATGTAAGCTATTCCTAACCGCCAGCTTCCCGGTAATTATACTAGGGTAGTGTTTATGCTGTTGTCGTCGATCTCTTAATCAACAACAAACATGTACACAAATTTGGAAAAAAACACGGAAGTGAATGCAGACGATAGTTGGAAAGAAATGGCGAAACAACGAGCGACCAACTTTACATTGCAAGTGAACACCCTTCTCGCTCATTTGTCTGATTTGATGGGTGAAAATAATTTGAACTTCGGTATGTCCAGGCATAAACTGGACAGACATAGGTTTACCAGTCGTAAGGGGCGACACGAATTACCCAAATCTACCCAAATCTTTCCAAATCTACCCATTATTAGGAAATTACACATTGTCTCGAGTACAAATGAAGCTTAAAACAAAACAATTGTGCGCCACCGAGAAACCATTAATATTTTTGTTTCATTGTGAACTACAATTAGTACTCTACTTAAACCCACATATACAATTTACATGTATGTAGGCACCATCTCAGTAATACTCCTGTTTTAACATTACCGTTAAACACAGAAAACTTTGATATTTATTAAAAACACGTGTTTGTGTACCTTTTGAGGTAGAATAGGACGTTTGCTCTCTCCTAATGTGTTATTAATAATATTTTATGCACACATAAAAGATTTTATGTCATTGTACGATTTCTTAATTGTTGAACATTATATTGGTTCAAGCCTTATATTTAATTACTTGTGTATAACCTCAGTGCGGGGTCACATGGGCTCTTTTGACCAATCAAATTCAGTGTTGGCCATTGTGGCCCTTTGGATCCTTCTAGACTAACGTGCAATCCAATATGGTCGAAATTAACAATTACGCTCTTAAGCGATACTTCCAAGGATTAATTTTAATACGATATGATGCCGTTTCATTCCGTTTATGTGAAGGATTATCTCTCGTTGCACGAAGACTTACACCAATGGTATTATCCCGTGTGATACTAAGTTTAAAGGGCAGTTGAACGAGTACACATGCTTATCAGTGCCGTGTGTAGAAAACTTTGCGACGTATACGCAGTCTACCGTGAAAGGTTTCCAAGATGGCGGCGCCCACAGCGTAATTAGCGCATATCGCCAGTCACTTTATTATGCTGGTCAGCTACACAGTTGTCGCTGCCCTGTATTAGTCATACTGATTCAGTTCAGATATCCTCGATCTCAAATATCGTGTTAACATTTGTGCCTTACTTTAAGTTCTTGGTGTTTAAATTATTATTTTTTCTGCCTTTTTAAGAATGATGATCAATTCGGGTCAGCTCTATATATCTTGTATATTTATTATTGTCTTATTTAATTTTAAGTTCAGCCTGGGCTTATACTTAATGAATATTTACGACACATTTGTATTATCAGTTTAGCTGGGTTTCCCACTGTCACATTAACAGATGTCATCACGTTTTTATGAAATAAACAATAAAACACCCTTTCATTTTAGTCTATATTACCATACCTCATTTATATGGTCAACATGTGTATTTTAAAATTCTTGTGATGTGTTTTGTTGTGCTATTGTTGTTAATGTTTTCTTTATGGCAATTATTTGGTTGTAATATCGTCACGTCACCTGTTTTCGCCGTTCTCCTATTTTCGCCGATAACATTTGGTGCAATATAACCTATATATCGTCACGCGAGATTTCTCAGTTGACCTAGTCCTAGAATAAACAACATTGTCACGGATGAATACACCGTGATTTCTTTTTAAAATGGACATCCGAAAGGTAAGAAATAAACAGATGAAAACTAACCTGCAACAAAAGGCAAATTTTGCCCTTTTTCGTTCCTGGTACTTCCTATATTATTTATTTTAAACAGTGACTTTGTTCATTATCTTATGCTATAGTCTGGTTGAGTCGTGGGTAATTTTCATAAAGTTGCTACATCACAAATATTTTATAAATATATGACCAGAATCATTATGAAAATAATAATTAACCTTTCTTCTTTAAGATTTGTTGCTTTTTTCCAAATGTTTATCGTCTTTTATCATCAAAATAATCGACTGTATTGATAGTGTCAAACTACCATCATGAAAATAAGCTTCCGGTTGATTCGTGGGTTCTGATTGGCTGCCAGAATTTCCAGATTTGCATACTATAAATAGCCTTTAAACTGACCTTGCAGGACAGGTTAATTTCTTGTGAAAAAATGTCAACACACGATGTAGCATGGTAAATACTTCTAAATAAAAGATTTTGTGTTACTTTGAAACACTATATGAACAATACATAAATGAGGAAATATTTCATACCGACCTATCAAGTTATGATGAATTACACTATTTACTTGCTTTTGACGCATTTTTGATCGAAAAAATGGTGACCGTGTCAAAACATTTTTCCGTAACGAACTGCATCATGTGCGAACATTCTATCGCGAGATTTCAGGCGATTTCTATACCCACGAATCAAACAGAACCCACGACTCAACCAGTAACAACCATACTTGTAAAATGTGCAGCAGACACAGTATGACGTCACATAGGCGCGATATGTCAAATATTTGACAGCATATGAAAAGCCCGTGAAAAATGCGTGCTATATCTCCTTTTATCCCATTTTCATCGCGACATTGACGGTATAACACGTTGTGGAATAAACTTGCTTGTATTCAACACTGTGGAATATACCTGTCGCGTGCACGGACTACTTTTTAAATGACGTCATGCGATATACGCTAAAATTAGGTCGATATTGTTTTATTTGGTTTATTTGGTTTATTGATCGAATTATAAGGTCACCCATTAAAAGAAAATGTGCATATTTTGCAGGAAAATATATATATATGACATATTCACCATAAGAAATGTTGAAATAAAATATAAAATTACACGATTTTTGTTTTGTATTTTTTTATTTATATTTACTTTACCACTGAATGATTTTTCATAAGAAACAAAGTCGACAAAACTTAAGCTTCAAAATTATACGACTTTCAACCTTTTAATCTAGTCATATGACATAATTTTTCGCCATCCGTATAATGAATCAGCTGATTGATGGCGTCATAAAATGACATACTTATTGCGTCATTTTCCCCATTTTTTTGACGATTTATTATAAACGCGACTTATTTCACATGTTTTCTACATGTACTGTATGTCGACATATCTGAATTGTCAATTGATCACATTTTCCTTATTTCGTGTAATGTGCATTGTTTATAACCAAAGCATATACTTTTGACATTTAACTTAAATATTAAGAATGTACAACAAGCCATACACATATCGCACAGTTCGTGAATAATCTGCTATGTTTGCTTTCCTATTTCACGTTAGGCATAGAGCTGTGTAAAGTATAAGATGGTAAAAATAGCACTACACTGGAATTGGGAACGTCCCATTTTGTACACGGGTATTTTGTACTCATTTATCTGTTGTGTACTGGAATGTTTTCCATTCTTTGTGTATTTATATATTAAATTATTTTCTCGTACAATAAGGGCACTTACCATAGATAAATAAAACATTGTGCAAGTTTAAACATAATTATGTTTGTATGCAGAAATCTGCAAATGCAACCGAGTTTACCAACGGCTATTATTAGATAAACTGCTCCGGTTCATTGGAACAGCAGTAATGTAGAGTACATGACGTAGCGTGTGACGAAGAAGAAAGTTTATCGCGTTCATAAACTCATTTGAATAAAGTGATAGAATGGCATAAGGGTCTTTATTTAACTATGCTAAAATAATTATTAAAGACCCTAGATGCAAAATCGTCAATTATTGAGTTAAATGGATTATTAGATGGATTTTAAAGGATAATTAAAGGTAAGATACTAGTTCTTACGTGTTTTGATTTTTGTTTGTACTTTTGTCGTTCCCTGTTCTCGGGGAAATGATTTTAACATGGGCGCCATTGATGCATCAGATCACACACGGCATACCCACAACATTCTATAAAAATACGTTCTGCGTGTCCTTAAATTCGTCGTTCGAAGTCGGAAAACGTATTGCCCTGTATATTTTGTCAAATAAAGTGTCAGTCGCTGCGATTGTCTGTTTACTCGTCAAAATTGTCAAGGTCTTCGATAGCTAAAGAAACTTCAGCGTACAGTTTATTTAGCATTGACAGACCTGTACAAAGTCGCGCCAGTCAAAAATCATAAAAAGCGACATTTAAAGTTATGGTAGCCAGAACTAGGTCGTCGATGGTGTACATGTATGTTGACATCGACAGCATTTTGTCAGGAGCAATCGCCGCCATATTGGATTTTGATCATTTTCTTTCGAAAATAAAATGAATTATAGTAAAGTAAAATCTTCTTTTCGCGGTCGTTATGTGTTAAAATTCGCATATTGCGTAAAATTGAATGTAGGCACATGGTGATATTTTTACTTGTTTTACAGTTTGTGTGTGAATTTTTTTAAAGACTATTTTGAGTACCAGAACAAATACATGTAGATCTATATCACTACGCATGGTTACATTTGTTAGATTTTAAGCGCTTTTATGACTGAATTAAAATTATTGTTAAGGTTATTAGATCTATTTATGTTAAATGTCACGTTGAAAAAATCAAATGGGATAAATAGAATACTAGGATTAGCGTTGAATACAGAGAAGTTTATGTTACTCGGCTCGAACACCGAAAGCGCTCGCCAAGGCTCGCGCTTCCGGCGTTCTAAGCCTCGCAACATAAACTTCTCTGTACTTCAACGCTAACCTAGTATTCTCTATATCACACTTCATGATTTACCAAGTCTATTTGCAGGCCCCTCCTTCGGAAAGAGGCAGCTACAGGGCCGGTTATTCACATGATGACCTTACACATGCGTTCAATATGTGTATTGTAAATTAAATACAAACATATTATATTAACCGTTAATTTCGAAAAAAGTTTATTAATTGTACATAAAATACAAACATATTATGTTGACAGTTAGTATCTAATACTAACCTTTGCTTACTCTTACATAACTTGTTGAACGACCCTTATAAACCAGTTTATGTGCAACCGGCGAAAATAGGTGACGTCACTGACACTGTCATTTATATATAGTGACCTGTAAATGGACGTGTTTACTTTTTTGAAGCCATGAAATAACTCGACAAAAACAATTAATCTGAGTTGGTAAGTGGTCAATTTTCCTCACAGTTATTTAAGTTTTCAAATTGTGTGTATTCGTTATTGTAAAAAAACAGTTTGTTTCTTACATCGGCGAAAACTGGTGACACCAGGATATTTTCATTAACATATCCTTGTTAAGTCTGTATATAACTACTAAAAACTATAAGTAATTTTAATATTCTTAAAAGCTTCATATTCATACATATATCTTATTTGTATGTAGTGTGGTGTGTCTTATAGTCACACTGTAATTTTAACCTTCAAGTTTTGTCTTGTAGTCACATCTGGTCAGTCTATTTGTGACTTGTAGTCACAATAGTTCACATAAGGTTATACCCAAGGAGTGTCCGTAAAGGTGACCGGTAGCTGCGGAATCCCACAGCCCGAGCCAGAGAAAAGAAATATCCTTTCACGTATCCTTCAGTTAATGAAAAACCGTGTCTTTATGATGCCAAAAAACTTGCTGAAATTTCTTTCTACATTTTTATTTATCAAACTATTTTCCATTATTATACTTTCATTAATGCTTCATAAGTGTAATATCTATCAATCTTAATTTTTAATATCAATTTTATGTACAGGTATATGTTTTGTAAACACATTTTGATTGATATAATTATATACATAGGTGTTTCAGCAAATTAGCAAGTTTCAGGTTTCAAGTATTTGTGTACGTATAACATTTGTGCTCATTATAAGTAAGACATATGTATTTGTATCTATCTCTAAAACACACTCAAGTGTTATTGTCACTAAAAGCCATGCTCGCTATTTAATATACTATCATTTACCGGTATGTGTCTTTATGTACTTAAGTCATGAACAATGTGAATCATATTCACAATCTTGAACTCGTGGGTTATATACTACATATGAATTATAAAAAAGCGGCTCTTCTTAACATTTGATTATGTTTTCGACTCACAGTATATTTTACAATAGGATTTTGGAGACAATTATTTATAATCTCTTTCTCAATGTTAATGTAATTTTTGTAATCTGTCATTATAATTTCAAGATTATACCAAGTTTTAAAGGGATCTTTTCACGCTTTGGTAAATTGACAAAATTGAAAAAAGTTGTTTCAGATTCGTAAGTTTTCGTTTTAGTTATGATATTTGTGAGGAAACAGTAATACTGAACATTAACCATGCTCTAATATAGCCATTATATGCATCTTTTGACGATTTTAAAACCTAAAAATTATAAAGCGTTGCAACGCGAAACGATTGAATAATTTGGAGAGTTCTGTTTTTGTCGTTAAATTTTGTGTAACTACGAAGATTGCTTATATAACGTATAAAATACGTAACGAATGTGTACTCGGCGGAATAACTCAGTCGGCTAAAGCGTTTTTACTTCAGGACTCTGGCAGGACTCCAGGGGTCACTGGTTCGAAACCTGCTCCGGGCAATGTTCTTTTCCTTTTTTTATTTTTTTTTCTTGATTTTTTACTGGAGCTTTTACGATCCAATGTTTACATTTATCAATATAAAGCATTTAATGAATAAGTTAAAAAAATGCCAAAATCTGTGAAAAGGCCCCTTTAAAGGGGCCTTTTCACAGATTTTGGCATTTTTTAACTTATTCATTAAATGCTTTATATCGATAAATGTAAACATTGGATCGTAAAAGCTCCAGTAAAAAAGCAAGAATAAAATTAAAAAAAGGAAAAGAACATTGCCCGGACCAGGTTTCGAACCACTGACCCCTGGAGTTTTGCCAGAGTCCTGAAGTAAAAACGCTTTAGCCTACTGAGCTATTCCGCCGAGTACATATACACAAAGTATTTTATACCTTATATAAGCAATCTTCGTAGTTTCACAAAATTTAACGACAAAAACAGAACTCTCCAAATAATTCAATCGTTTCGCGTTGCAACGCTTTATAATTTTTAGGTTTTAAAATCGTCAAAAGATGCATGTAATGGCTATATTAGACCATGGTAAATGTTCAGTATTACTGTTTCCTCACAAATATCATAACTAAAACGAAAATTTGCGAATCTGAAACAACTTTTTTCAATTTTGTCAATTTACCAAAGCGTGAAAAGATCCCTTTAATGATTTTAATCATCTGTTCTGTATGCTGCTGGTTTTATAATATATGCACGCTTTTAGTTATCATTTCAGGCCATGCCTACCTCTCAACACCGCAATACAAAGGACCTGTCCGCTGGCTGGCACTTCCTGTACAAGTACTACAAAGGGGCGATAAGGCACGTTTCCAGCCCTTCCTTTGAACACTACATTAAACCTGCCTACCTCTCAACACCCAAATACAGAGGACCTGTCCACTGGCTGGCACTTCCTGTACAAGTACTACAATCGGACGATAAGGCACGTTTCCAGCCCTTCCTATTGAACACTACATTAAACCACGAAGGACCCGAACGAACAATTACGGCTAGAAACAGGAAGACTTCACTCTTCAGAACATTGTGTATTATCTAGTGAACTTCAGTTTTTTAGTTCTCATTTCATACTTCTACATTTTTAATGTTATGTCCGATTATAGTTATCATCTCAGGCTGATACTAATGGTTTAGTTCTCTCCGAAGTAAGTATGTATATGCCTGATTTAAGTTTTTCAGTTTAGACTGATATTGATGTTATAGTTCTCTACGAAGGAACTATTTTTATGCAGGCCTTGATTATATTTTTCAATATTCGGCCTGATTTTGCTTATACCGTTCAGGCTGATATTGTTGTTATAGTTCTCTACGCAGTAACTATGTTTATGCAGGCCTTGCTTATTCATTTTTCAATATATGGCCTGATTTTGCTTATACCGTTCAGGCTGATATTGTTATTATAGTTCTCTACGCAGAACTATGTTTATGCAGGCCTTGCTTATTTATTTTTCAATATTTGGCCTGATTTTGCTTATACCGTTCAGGCTGATATTGTTATTATAGTTCTCTACGCAGAACAATATTATTGATCTCTACGCAGAACTAGGTTTATGCAGGCCTTGCTTTTATATTTTCCATTATTCAGCCTGATTTAAGTTATACCGTTCAGGCTGATATGGATGTTATAGTTCTCTACGCAGAACTATGTTTATACAGGCCTTGCTTATTATTATTTTCCAATATTCAGCCTGATTTTAGTTGGACCGTTCAGGCCGATATTTATGTTTTAGTTCTCTACGCAGAACTATGTTTATGCAAGCCTTGCTTATTATTATTTTCCAATATTCAGCCTGATTTTAGTTGGACCGTTCAGGCCGATATTGATATTTTAGTTCTCTACGAAGGAACTATGTTTATGCAGGCTTTGCATATACTTTTCTATATTCAAACTGATTTTCAGTATTCCATTCAGGCTGATATTGATGTTATGGTTCTCTACGACTGTTTATGTTTAACCAACAGTTTAACCCCGCAGGTAACCTTTTACCTATTACCAAGGTCTGTTATTAAGGCAATGTTTGTCTTTTTTTATCTCATTGTCTGATAGTTTAAGAATACAGTGCCATTGTTTTACTATATGATTGCTTACTCCTGTATGGGTACATATTTTTACTTATGTTGTTCTGCTTTACAATCTATGTTTACCTGATAGGTAAAGGGTGCAGATTGTATTTAAATTTTACCAATACCCTTTTTTAAGGCCAATATGTGTTAAATATTTTTCATACGTTGTCTGATGGTTAAAGGAAGCCCCTACATTGTTTTACACTGGGTTCATGATACCTTACTACTAAACCACTACATTTTAATATTTTGCTTCGTCAGGTTCTTGTACATTTAAGGTTAATAGTTTAAAGCTGCACATTCATTTTCACCTCTTAACAGGTACCTGTACTTGGTCTTAATTCCAAAATCTGTTGTATACATCTGTTTGGGCATCTTGTTGGTTTAAGGCATCTCCATTGTATAACATATTATTGTTTACTTTCTTATCGATACAGGTAATTTTTCACCTATAACAAAGGCCCGTAATTAGGGCCATATCTGTTGTATATATCTCCTATGCATGATGGTTTAGGGCCACAGCTCCATTGTTTTACTATATTATTGCTTACTTTTTACCGGTACATCTTTTTTATATTTATTTTCGTTGCTTTGCTTTACAATTTATGTTTACCTGACAGTTTAAGGCTGCAGGTAATTTTTCATCTATTAATAAGGCTGCTGTTTAAGGCAAGTATCTGTTGCTTATATCTCCTATGTTGTCTGGCGGTTTAGTGCTCGGATCGGGGATTATACTATATTATTGATTGCCTACTCTTTTACCGGTACATTGTCTTATTTTATCGTGTGTTGCTTTGCCGTACAATAAATGTTTACCTGACAGTTTTAGGCTGCAAGCAAACGTTTCACCTTTTAACAAGGCTGTTTATTAAAGCCATTATTTGTTGGGTATATCTCCTATGTTGTATGACATTTTAAGGCCGCAAATACATGGTTTTTTCTTCATGATTGCTTACTCCTTTAAGTGTGCATCTTCTTACCTTACTTTTGTTGTTTTGCTGTAAAAGTAATGTTTCCCTGACAGTTTAAGGCTGCAGGTAGTCTTTCACCATTTTGACTAGTGCTTATACTTTATGCAAATATTGGTTGTTTAATCTCTGACCGGTTAAGGTCGCAGCTCCAATTATTTACATATAGGTCTAAGTCAATTTTGTTGACAAATAGGTTAAGCAGTTCTTATTAAAACTGATTTTTCTGGCAGTGTTTTTCTTAAGGAGCATACACATAAAATTAAGTTATGCTTATTCTAGTGATCGTTGAACACCAATCCTATTGTTTTCAATTAATTTACTTCACTATGTTCTATACTTTGTTATTAATTAGCAGATAGAGGATTTAAGCCTAGGGGCTCTTTACTAATCAAAGCTTATAATGCTTATTTGTCCTTAATTTTCACATTACCTGACCTTAATCGTAAGGCTACGTTTATATTCATTCAGGGGCAACTACCCCCTTTTCGAATTGCGGTCCTCTCCCGTACTTCATGGGCGGCGGGGTTCCCGTTCCGGTCCCCTTTGTGGCGTGTTTTTACCACCCATTATGCCTTTCTGGAAAGAATCTGTTCTATTTTTATCTTTTTTATGGCATTTTATAATAAATGCCCGTTTTCAATCAACAATATTGTGTTTGTTCTTTCCTTCAAGTCATACGAGTCCGTCCGGTCTATGACCTTTTCATTACCACCGAGGACAATACATAAATAATATTTTATGCACACATAAAAGATTTTATGTCATTGTACGATTTCTTAATTGTTGAACATTATATTGGTTCAAGCCTTATGTTTAATTACTTGTTTATAACCTCAGTGCGGGGTCACATGGGCTCTTTTGACCAATAAAATTCAGTGTTGGCCATTGTGACCCTTTGGATCCTTCTAGACTAACGTGCAATCCAATATGGTCGAAATTAACAACCCACCTCCACCCCTTCTCCGCCATAAGGTTTTGACTCCCGTACTATGTATTTTTTTACCTGTGTGTAATACACATTTGTTTCTTATTTTACTGTTATACGCATCAAATATGTGTCTTTTATACTTATTTTGGGCGTGTTTTTCCCGCCGTCATCACATTCAACTTCACAAATGCATGTTTTTGTATGTGTATATGCGTGTGGCGTGTTTTTACCACCCATTATGCCTTTCTGGAAAGAATCTGTTCTATTTTTATCTTTTTTTATGGCATTTTATAATAAATGCCCGTTTTCAATCAACAATATTGTGTTTGTTCTTTCCTTCAAGTCATACGAGTCCGTCCGGTCTATGACCTTTTCATTACCACCGAGGATAATACATAAATGTATTGTCAACTAATGCAAGCTGTAATAGATATATTTTGCATTATAGGTGCGGTTGAATTGCGTTTACAAATGTCCTTCTAATAAACAAAGTTTGGATTTTGTTTACGTTTAATTTTAAAGCCAAGTAATATTTTATCCTTGAGTATAATGTTTCCCTTGTATGCGCGAGCTCATTTCTGATAATGTGAACAAAGGCTAGAAGTACGTTTCTAAATTAAAAGGCATGTCATTAATAATACGCCAGCGAGTTATTGTCCATTTATAGCATGTGATTGAATAACAATTCTAAAGTTTAACGACTACGGGAATAACCTGTATCTGAATAGGTCTTTTTACCTGTTCCGAAGCATGTAAGATTTGGACACTTGCCAATAAGGAGCAGCCTACTGCCAAACATGAAAGTTAATTCGCAAGCATTGTATGGCTATGCATTGTGAATTGCATTTAACGTTTTAACTCTAAAACATATACCTTATATCGACTAAGCGTGGTAAACAGAAAAACTTCGCCGTGTTTAGCGTAACGATTTAACACTATATACTTTTTACTCGAGGAGATAGTTAAGAAGTACACATCCTTGATCCAAGTACATTATTTAATTTAATTTAACGCCCGCAAACACATTAACAGTGTGAAAACATCGCCAAAATATTGCATTGTAACGCAACGGCTAATAATTCAAAGTACATGTTTGGAAAGCATAAAATCGCTTCGTATAATATAATTAAAGATCTGTTTGTAGTTTAAATTTTATTTGTTAATCACGAACATTAATAATTATATCACTAGAAGAAAATAAAACCTTTTTCCTCAAAACATTTCCAAAATATGTTTCAAGTAGGGACAACACTATAAGCCAAATTAACCCATTTATGCCTAGTGGACTCTCCCATCCTTCTAAATTGGATCAATTTATTTCCAAAATTAGGGATGTCGATTATATTTATTTCTATATTTATAATATTTCTTACACAAATTCCTTTAAGCAAACAGCGCAGATCCTAATGAGACGCCGCATCATGCGGCGTCTCATCTGGGTCTACGCTGTTTGCCAAGGCCTTTGTTCTAGGCGCTAGGCATAAATGGATTAAGGAGAGCGAGCAGCCTAATACATCTGAATACATATGTTGTATTTACCGCACACATATTTCATAATATTTCAACGGCACATTGTTCTTCCAGTTTTATTTGCAATTCATAAGTACGTCAAAGGATGCAACAAGTCCGCCTTTATTTACAATAAAAACACAACATTGTGTTCAGCAATTAGTCAATTTTTAAGTATGGCACAAACACATATCATATTTGTCATATAAACATGATTGCAATCGCATATGGTTTAGTCTATATGCATCCACAATCAAAATCTGTATTTAAATACAGCTATTATATCCCTAAATTGTTAATAGCAAAACAATATATCTATATCGTGTCATATGATTTGTAGAAAGCTGAGAGATCCGGGAAAGGCCGCACGTTAATATGAGGATTCGTAATGGGTGTTTATCGAAAGGTAAAATCTAATTTATTATTCAATGGCATGTAAACATAGTTTCGGTTTTCAAGACATGTTTTGTGTTTGTGCACTTACCGTAATGCTTGAATTACAGGCCTTTACAAGGTATGGATAGTAAACAGAGCACACATGCAGAGGCGTGCAATACCGGCAATACGTAGCAGGTTAACTGTTGACGAGGACGTTACCAAATTTCATCAATACACCCCATACAATTTGTATGGCAGTCAATTAATTCTGAATTAAATCCAGCATACAGAACCCTGGATCTTTTTTTTTATATATATATTTACGTTTCGTTATGGCGCCAAACTGTTTAATGTAGTGCATTTTTTAACAGCGCAAAATCATAAATATATATGCTATTTCAAAATGACTTTTTGTTTGTGCAAATATCGGATCGCTGAGCACGCAAGGAGTGTCTGAGGAGTGTCCATGCAAGCTATTCAATAGAAAAAAATGTTTGTTATTTTGCCAGAAAACAAAGCCTCGTTTGAAAAAAAACAACAAGAACTTTGAATGATATTTTAAAGAAGGTTTTAGAAAACTTAAACAATCGGACGGTGTATATAAATAAAATATTTTAAACAATAATGAACATTGTAATAATTATAAACTTAACATTTTAAGAGCAAATGATTGCACCCACATGTAATATTTCCTTTTGAATGTATGTGAAAAGTTGATGCAATTTTATACAATATATGAGTTGATAAGTTTATTTCAATAGTTGGGTAATTATATTTACGCTAGTGTTTTGGGCATTTAAAAAATCGGTAAGTGGAACCGCACAGCAAATTACAAGCACACACATTTTTGCATCCTACGTGTGCTATTCAAAATAATTTGATAAATCTTTACAAAACATTACGTACCTACGCCCAGATAAAAGGACACGTGTCAGATTCGACAAATACAATAACATAGCCGAAACAGAAATAAATATAAACTGGCAGTTTCAGTATATTGAATACACTATTTTTGCGACAATTATATATAACGCATATAACGAATATCAATCTAAAAGCAGTGCAATAAAGCCAAGATTCGTATAGTATAATATGGTCCTTGCAAGGATCACCACTCAAAATGAGCAGCTCCATGAGATACACATGCCTGGTAAATATCAAGTTGCTTTGTTCAATATTGCAAAAGTTATCAAACTTTACCCAAGGTGAAAGTTTTGGAACAGAATGACAGACAGACAGGAAAAAAAACAATATACCCCCGATCTATCGATCTATGGCCATACAAAATAAAATAATGCACACATGATTTTTGTACATGTTTAAAAGTGAACTTACATTTTGAATAGGTCTATATAATTGATATTTAATATTATTTTATTTTAGTGCTGCGATGTCAAAATCAGTTTCCTTCAATCAGAAAAGAAGGTGAGGCATGAATTATGAAAACATTATTATTGCAATTAACTTACATGCAATTTCATAAACAGAAATTATATATATATACATGTACATGCATATAATTTGCAAAAAAAAAACACTCGCTATCAGACAAATGCATTATTTACATTTTAATATTATACAAACATATCTTGAATATCAAAAATTGTAATGGTAAATACATCTGACTTTAGACATGATGCACTTATTTCAGATATACACCATCGATGGCTGAGAATGGCTCTAGAAGCTCAACTATTTCTCCTCCAGACAAACCATCACCTTCATGGTATGTATGTTATGTATTTTCAAATATAATACAATGTAAATTATTCTACACAAGGATCTAGATAACAGAAACATGTGCATAATATGGATGACTGAACCTGAAGTGTTATCATTTGAATAAACATGAAGTGTTATCATTATTTACCAGTTTTCATTATACAAAAAAGGAGCCATTAAAATATTTACTGTTTTTGAAAATGAAGTAAAAATTAAATAATTATACCATGTTTTTAATATCCATTTAGTTGCAGTCATTGTAGTCTACATGAACTTAATGCCTTGAAGGAGAGGAAGCTGGAGCTTCAAATACAATTGTTTGAGGCCCAGTTGGCGCGATTTGATGAGGAATAGATTATTTTGTTATTTGTTATTATTTTGTTATGAAGATAAAGTTTAGTTATATTAAAGAGTTACATGAAATTCATCTACATTGTGTATTTTTTATAATTTTTGGAAAAATTGTATACAGTAACTTTAGTAAGTTTAGTTGTTTCAATTAAAAATGCAAGTCATTTGCATTAACAGCTCTGAAAACATGACTAATTAAATGTGAATATGAGTCGCGTTCTGACAAAACTGGGCATAATGCATATGGGTAAAGTGTCGTCCCAGATAAGCCTGTGCAGTCCACACAGGCTAAGTATAACGTGATACTTTTTTATGAAGTGTAATACATTAAAAAGAGAGTTACACACAATATGAAATTATAGTATTTACATAAATCATACATTCACATATAAGCACCAGGGGTGCTTTACATTTTGCTCAGGAATGAGATGCGGTGGGGGAGCATTTATTTGAGGTCAAAGTAATGACATTCTTTCATAAGTAAATCGCAGAAACTTGACTGTCGCTCATAAATTTATTCAAACATTGCAGTGAAAAATTTATATTGAGCACGAGGGGTGCTTTTATATGAGCTATGATGTTTATTATGGAATATCTGTTACAATTAATTAGAATTTACAATGTATTTTTTCTAACCGGTTGTAAATCAGCTGGTGCTCATCAGCTGGATTCATGAATGGAGTCAGAAGCCATATCTTGCACGGATAACCTGAATCTCCAAGGAGATATTGATGTTGGTCATGGACAAGGTTCTGCTCCATGATTTGATGTAGGCCACTTTGCCTTAGGATTCTGGCATTATGGACAGCACCATGCCATCGCGGTACAATGTCTCTAATGAGACACTTGGCATCAAACATAATCTGTAAAAAAAAATATATGGCGATACAAACATAGTATTAATATTATTTTCCACTTGTATATTTTGACCACTTTTTTATTTGTAGTATGGTACACGATACCATATTAGAAAAACATTTGAACAACAAATAAGAAGTTATATTAAAATGTCATTCACAATCCATGCATTTCAGTATAAATAGAGAATATAATAAAGAAGAATGTTAAATTGGCTCCCAATTATTTATTGGAATTTTTAAGGAATTTTAAATCAAATAAGCATGTTTATTGTGCACATTAAAAAAGGTTATCAGAATAAATCATAAACTGTATGCATATATTAAAAATGTGTTTATATAAATGATTAAACCTTCATAAAAAAACATTGAACACCAATTTACAAAGTTAAAGAATTAAATATTTTATATAGCTATGTTTACAATAGTTTGAAAATAACAACATTACCTGAGTGTTTATAGAATGGTATCCCATCAGGTTCACATAAGCCGGTTCATCCCCATGTGGGGCTTGAATTTGGACATGTGTGCCATCGATTACCCCTATTACATTTGGGAATCTGGCAATATTGTTAAAGTCCTCCTTGATTTGGCGGATTTCTCCAGAAGCAGTTGGTAGACTTATTAACTGTCTAACAATTTCAGGTTCAGTCAATGCATCTGCAACCTGTGTTATAACCCGCGAAACTGTGGGTTGTGAAACCTCATGGACATCTCCATCATTTAGTTGAATGGTAGATGTAGCAAAATATCTTAAAGAAATGAGAATTTGTTCAATACTGTGTCAACTATTGTTCCTGTTGTTTGTTGGTGCAATTAAAGGAGTAAGTACAGTTAAATCCGGTAATCTTGCGCATCCGGTAATCTTGCGCATTTCGCAGTTTGCGAATTTCGCAGACGACGAATGATTTTCTTTAGTGATAAAAGATGGAATTTCACATTTTTAAGAATTAACGGATTTAAAAGGTACGTATTCCATGCAAAATAAAATACGATCATTACATTTTAACACCGGTTGCGTTATCCCTATACATTGTACATGTATCGTAAACACTGACCTACTTACGATAAATTCGAAATGAATCACAAATTCCATGCAGTCATTTGCGTTTTCATACTTTATATTAAGAATTCATAAATCCAGCGTGTAATTTAGCATTCCATTGCACAATATTCGATTAGTTATGGTATTGTTGGCCATTGAAAATATATCGCATCAGACGACATTGTCATTATTTCACGCCATTCTGTCAAACCACATTTGGTATGATCTCCGCATGCGCAATGGCATAGTTTTTATATTTTCTGTAAACTATGGAAGCATTATCGTGGCAAAATTAGACCTGTTATGCATAAACATTTTTTTTTCACGCTAGAAATTAATTAATTTAAAATTTTCATGTTTATTTTGCTACAGTCAACAGAATACCACCACCATCATCAAAGAAACCGAAGTGCAGCTATTAATCAACATTAAATTTGAATGGTTTTACAAAATGTTTTAAATAATTGTTCTGGAATGTATTTTGTCACTAATTTGACACCATATGTCTACCATTTTGCCTGAATGAGGTCATTACACCAAGTGCGCAAGAATACCGGACACTGTGATAGTTTGAAAATGAGGTGAGTCATGTTTGTTTTGAGATCAAATCGGCCAGTTCTGCACTGAATTAATCAGATATTTTTGTGTTAATAAGCACACGAACCTCTTATTTTCATTTAAAATTTAGATATTATGTTGTCAATTTATAAAAGAACATATTTTTAAACCAATTGACCCTTAACTGCGCAAGATTACCGGACAGCACCGTATGTCGTCAAGAAATAAAATTCCCTGTCTGTCCAAACGGTAGCGTTCAATAAGTTCTGAATTTTGTAGACTGTCTAGTAAATCTACCCTGTGAATAAAACGTCTGGCCATTCTGAAAAAACAAATCAATTATTTAAGCAAATAAACAGAAAAATAGTTTGCACTTACTTCATAATTCCGAGTTGATACACACATTCGTACATTGCAAAAGGGATAAATAAACACAATCTGACATGCGATACAGTATACATACATACATACATATATATCCGGTTAGGGCCGCAGGCTGGCTCAGCCTCTAATAGCCCCCTCATGGCCAGGGACACAGGTTCTATCCGGTATTACTGTGTAAAATTGGTCTTTCATAAATATGTCCAATCGGTTTTTAAAAGTATTCAGTGACGGTGCAGTGACGATTTCATCTGTTAAAAGGTTCCATGGTGTGATTACCCTCTGAGAGTGTTTCCTGACATCTTTCTTAAAATACTTTTTCTTAAGTTTAAGTGAGTGTCCTCTGTTTGTATTAGGATTTAGATAAAAAAAAACTTAGTGTACTCAATATCTTCTTTGCCATGTTAAAAGCTTATACACCTCAATCACGTCCCCACGAAAACGACGATATGCTAATGTTGGAATCTTCAAAACTTTTAATCTTTCTGGGTATGGTAAATGTTTCACACAATAGACTAGCTTGGTTGCTCTCTTTTTTACCCGCTCTATACTTTCAATATCCTGTATAAATCTAGGGTGCCATATTTAGTTTCCATATTCAAGATGAGGTCTTATCAAGCCTTTGTAGAGTTTTCTAAATTGTTTTGTATTTATGTGATGAAAAGTTCTTTTCACAAGCCCAATCATACCGTTTGCTTTGTGAATACATTTATTAATATTCTCACAGAATTTCAAGTCAGTAGAAAAGAGTATTCCAAGGTCACATTCTTGAGTATTATTAGGTATTTTTGTTTTATCAGATCCTTCTCCTAACAAATTAGTAATATTTGGGTTATGTATACCATAATGAAGAGTACTACATTTCGCGGTATTGAACTTTAATAACCATGTATCACTCCACTGGGAAAGTCTATCAGTATCTCTCTGTATTTGGGCATTGTCCAAGGGCACTTCAGTTGAGCTGAACAACTTTGTATCATCAGCGAACAGTCGGATAGTGCTTTCAATCATGTCGTCAATGTCATTGATGTATATCAAAAAAAGTGTTGGCCCGAGTACGCTTCCTTGAGGTACGCCACTGGTAACTTCACTCCATTCTGACATATCCTTATTCACAACGACTCTCTGCTTTCTATTATTCAAAAAGGATTTTACCCAACTTAGCATTTTCCCATCAATTCCATAGGATATAAGTTTCTTGATCAGTCTAGCATGAGGTACGGTATCGAATGCCTTACTAAAGTCAAAATATATGCAATCAAAGCTTTTTTTATCATCTAACCATTTAGTCCAAGTCTCCATAACTTCAAGCAGCTGCAAAGCACATGAACGAAGGGATCGAAAACCATACCGAATGTCTGAAAACAACTTATTGTTAATCATATAGCTAACAATGTGGTCTCGGATTAGTTTTTCCATCATAATACATTTTGCATGAAATACAAGTCAAGCTAATAGGACGGTAATTAGAAGCATCTTCTCTTGAGCCCTTTTTAAATAAGGCTTTAACATGGGCATTTTTCCAGTCATCAACAACTTCACCCTCTAGATATGATTGTTTAAAAATAATTGATAAGGGTACAACTATAGCAGTTTTAGTCTCTCTTAGTACTCTTGGATGTAATAGATCCGGACCCGAAGATTTCACAGGATTTAATTTTTCAAGTAATTTCAGAACTTTTTCTTCATCAATGTTCAGATCACTAATTGTCTGTCCATTACTCCTGTTACTAGGATTTGGAACATTTTCAACATCTTGTACAAAAACACTTTTAAAGAAAGCATTTAATACCTCAGATTTTTTACTGTCATCTTCTGCTAATAAATTGTCAGTTCTCTTCAATTTTGCTATTCCAACATCGACTTTTCTTTTTGAATTTGCGTACTTAAAAAAGGTCTTTGGGTTATTTTCGTGTGATATCTTTTGTTCAAAATCAGCCTGTGCTCTTCTACATTCACGAGTAGCAGCATTTCTATCTCTACTGTAGTGTTGGAAAAGAGTGTGTTCTCTTGTTTTCATATACTTTTGCCAAGAACGGTGTTTCTTTTTTATAGCCTTAAGTGCATTCTTTGTCATCCATATAGGTCTATTTTTTTTAGATGTTCCAAATATAACTTTTCTTAGGGATATATTTATCCATACAGGTATGTATCTTGTCTCTTAAATAAATCCATTTTTCATTAAAAGGTTTTTCAAAAAATTCATCCTCCCATTGGACGTTTAACAACTCTGTGGTGATTGCATCATAGTCTCCTTTATCATATAAGAAGTTTTCTTTGGCCTGGTAATTTACTCTAGAGTTACAGTCAATAATGAATGATAACACAACGTGGTCACTTTTACCTATAGGAGAATAGTATTGTAAGTTATTAATTAATAACTCATCAGTTGAGAACACCAAATCCAGTACACTCGGTTGTTGAGAGTTTCTATATCTTGTATAGAAATTACATGTTGAAACAAAAAACTGTCCCTGGCTGCCTCAATAAACTCATGACTACTACAGGTCTCAGGAGCTGATGACGTCCATTGATCCCAATTAATATCTCTATAATTGAAGTCACCCATAATGATCTTTTTAAGATGCTTTTCTTGGCCAATCGCGCTCAGTAATTCATTTAATTGTAAGTTGTTTTCTTGGTGAGAATTTGGTGATCTGTACACTAGACCAATCAAAAAAATTTCATTGTCAGTTCTCACTTCACACCAGCAACTTTCTTTACAGTTAATATTGTTCAGTTTTATATAACTTCCTCCATCAATACCGTTTCTAATGAATAAAATTGCACCTCTATTACCACTAACACAATATTTAGGATTGACAAATTGCTGAAAACCCTCCAGTAAGTAACTCGAAACATCAACTCTGTCACCCGTTATAACTTCTGTTATTCCTACTATATCCGGCTGGTGAATGTAAACTAAAGATTCCAATTCAGCCCATTTATTGCCTAAACTGTCAGCATTTGTGTAAAGACATTTAAGACCTTCATGATTTTCAATACTAAAGCTATCGTTGCTACAAGAAGGGATTGTTGGACGGCTCATATAAATTTCAGTGTCATCGGTATTACTGTTCCCATACATTTCAGTGTCACTTGCAAAAGAATTCAAGCTGGTACTACTTGCATATAATTCCGTGTCAATTGAGGCGTTAACACTTGAAACACTAGATTCATGTTCATGAAAATTGTCTGCATCATTATCACCATGAAGTATTGTCACTTTGGAAAAATAAATGTCTTTATATAAATTTGCAATAATCCCATTGCTCTCCTTCCTAGAGGAAATGTTTAAACAAACAGAACTGCCGTCAATTGAATCAGACGAATTAACATTAAATGAACTGGAAACATTAACTTCAACTAAACTTAATGAACTGTTAACTTTGTCTTTCATGGAATCTAACGGCGACCTCTTCCCGGGCCACGTCCGTTCCCTTTTCCCGATCCTCTGCCTAAAGGGCACCTTCATTAGAGCTTGAGCCATCATATTTGACTGACTGACTAGAATGATGAGATAAAAAAGTGGGCGACTGGCTAGGGCTTACATTATTTTCAGGTCTTGACCGCATGCTTCGAGCAGATTGTATATTTGTTGGAGAATTTGTTCGTGGGGGCTGTTCAGGGATTTGAATTTGTTTTGGCTTGGAATATTATTCCTCTTTCAGTTTCTTGAACGTAAATATTTGATCAATCACATGGCGTTTAGCAACCTCTTCTTTCATTTTCATGTTCATTTGTCTCTGTCTATATGTATAGTCAGGTGTTGTCTGGATTTTGTCTTTAAACACACGATTGTTCTTAAGGAGTTTTCATTTAGCTTGTCCATTATCAAACACCACTCTCATTGGCCGTGATCTAGTGTTACTTTTACACATAGTCGAGTTATTTCTGTTGGTATATCATTTACGTTTACTGATCCACATAGCTACTTCAACACTACATCATCGTGAGATTTTCTTTCCTCAGGGGATTCCACATTTGATTCGGGCAAGTTATAAATGATAACATAATTCTTTCTTTTTTCACGTTCTTTCATGTCTAAAATGGCATGGTCTAGTTCAAATTCTGTATTTAACTGAGTATTAGGGCCTATGTTGATCAACTGACTCTCTATTTTCTCAATTCTTACCATCATTGTATCCTGTGAATTTTTTTTATCAAACTCACCATGTTCAGAACTTTTCTCACACCCGGAATCGCCTTCTTGCAACCATTGCAGTACCAAATGCAGTTTCCATTGTTTTCCTCTGAAAGTAGCTCCTGGTAAAACGTATGAGTAATTCCTGAACAAGGAACACAATACCAGCTATCACTTAGTTCACATTGAATACTGTTTCCATCATAAGGGAGCAGATCTTTACAATCAACACACAAGTTCTCATTTCGGACATTATAGTCATGATCTAAGGCACTGAGCTGCTTGGACTTTTGGCTATGTATGTGGTCAATACTTGACGACGACTTTTGAGTGTTTTTACCATCCATAGTTAATTTGGTTTGCTATTCTAAGACGTAACGTTACTATTATAAAATGGTACAAATGGCGGCCATCTTGAAGATTTCCGAACACGATTTTCAAACTGAAAAAAACTAATATAATTCGACGTTTGTAGCAACACAATTTGGCAGTTGGGTTGCACAGTATTTCAATTTCAAAGAACCAGGGTATGACCTACTGGGAGGGGGTTATATCTGATGTATTTTTTTTTATTTTTCTTCTTAGTAATGCACTCGCCGCTGCAACACAGTAAACCGGAACCGGAAGTCAATATAACAAAATTGTCAGACATGTAAACACATCCCAGGCACAAGTACATAAAGCCTGCTAGTATCTTATTATTTCCATTTCTTCAAATATATGATGCACACAAAGAAATGACGTTAAATGATACAAAAATCTAATTATTATTGTAATCATGAAATTCGCGTTAGATGACAACAATTTTACTTCCGGTAGACTGTTTAAAAAACGGACTTTGAAAGTCAATGGAATACAAATCGGTCTCTGTTTAGAACGGTGATACATTAAAAAAAAAAAAACATCCTTTGGGAATGAGTTTGGTCGAAAAATGACAAAAACCACTGAAACTCGTCTGCTACGACGCCATTTTTAAGGTGATTTCGTTGGACTTAAGGGAGGTGTATGTGTCCCTTAACTTTGAGGGAAAAACGGTCAACCTAAGGCGTATTTCTAAGGTTAGGATTTTTGTGAATATGACTTTAGGCATTTCCTCAAATTTAAGGGGAAAACATAAAATCTAAGGCAAAATGAAAACCTTAGGTTATTTTTCTCCCTTAGGTGGTTGGTGAATACGGGCCCAGAATTCTGGGCACCAGTGACCAAAATTGTTCAGTGACGTGACTGACCAAAAATAATGACCAAGAAATTAGAACGATACATGACGTCATTTACCAAATGTCATAACGATGAGACAAAATGGCGCCTTATTTAGAAAAACAATGAAAAATACAAAGTTTTCAAATGGATGGCTCACCGCTGGATAAAAGTTCTGGTGATGTTTAGATTACTGTGAAACCATTTATTTTCGACAGCACAAAATTTCGTCATTTTTATAAAAATGACGATTTCGTCAGCACTTAAATTCGCCGATTTCTGATTTTGAATTTTAAAAAAATGCGTCAGTCAATATCCGATTTGTGTGTAATACATATTCGCGATCAATCGCAGTTGCGAAAAAGCGTGGTACGAATGCGGGAACACACTTGAGAATCACTGCAGGAGGTGGGGCCTGTTTGTCACATGCCAATTAATTAGTCTTTTGTTATCAAGCGACAGTAATGGACCCTCTTAATGTATGCCATTCACACGTTCATTGTTATGATTAGCGGACAAGTGCGATCTAATAACCGTTAACGAGTGTTTGTAACAACGAAGCCAATTGCCAATTTGTCTTATTCTATCATTATAATTGCCATACTGATATACGAAAGAGGTTCCATATTGTAAAGTGTTTTTTTTTCAAATAAAATGCTTTTTTATTCTGATATCAACATTAAAATTATAAACTCTATGTGTGTGTTTGTTCTTAAAAAGTAAACTACCGGTATCACACATCGTAATCTTTTAATTTGGTTTACACTGCAACTCCAATATATCGCGGTTGAAGTGGTCCAAAGATCGCGACCGGGATATATCCAGCGCGCGATATAAATTGTCAGTTTATGTATGCATGTATATGTATACATTAGCATCATTATGCAATCTCAAAACACGCTATTTACCAACCTTATTCAAGTTTGTGTTACATCCATATGTCATTAATTGGTATAACACAAAACATTATTCCATGTGAGTATTTTCAAATGCGTATAATTAAATTTTTAATCCGAAAAACATTGCCGAGTTTTATTGTTCAAGAAAGCATGCACAAATTAGACCCATGTACAAAATGACGTCATTCATTTCTCATGAAAAGCATGCACAGCATGGGGTTTAATAGTAGAGCATTGTGACTAACTGATCTATATTGTATACTGTATCTAACGCACACAGATTGTTGAGATAGGTCAGTATTGACTTGTGACATTTACTGTTATAATTGTGTACACCTTCATGTGTGCACTGGTGCGTTTCGGCAGTTCAAAGCAAATTCAATAGAGAATTGTAACACCCGAAATGACCTGTCTTTTGTTTATCGCAGTACACAGGTGTTAATGTGATGTGCAATGTAAGCAAACAATCTGGTCAAAATTGGATTATGACTGTTGGATTAAAGTTGGTGAAAAAAGGGAAAAATACTTGCTTGAAACGGATTTTAATGCATCAAATTCTCAGATAAAAACATTTTTTTATTTAAGGATTATGCTCGTCAGATTTTTGGGAGCCATAGCCGATTCGCGATATATTGGACAACGCGATATAACGGACCGTGATATATTGGAGTTGCAGTGTATTGTCTTTCATCGGCATTTGCTGCGTGATGGCTAATATGCAACACCCCTGAAAAACACAATGCACCTAATGGGTAATAAAGTTATCAACAATTAGCGCTAATTCATTACCATTCTACATAAACGAAGTCAACGCATTCGATACAGCTGTATTGCACACGCGTTTTAAAGAAGTGTAACGTGTCAGTTAAGTACCTTGTGTAATCTACATCCCTTTGTGTCAAAATCGGATTAATCTTGATCACGAAACAGCAGTGAATGTGTGCATGGATTATGTTGGAATTAAATGCCTCATGTCTACGGTAAAGTTTTAAAATATTGTTCAACTTCGTGTTTGTTTTTGTTCAAACATAGAGCATGATTGTTCGTTTGGATCTTAAATTCGCCGATCGGTCGACTGACGAAATTTATGAAAATTAATGCCTGACGATTAATAATGGTTTCACAGTATATAGACTCAGTTGTGTACATTTGTCAATTATTTTATATAGTCACATAATGTCACCAGAATAGAATGAACAACTTAAGAGGCAGTCAATTGAACAGGTAAGTGCAACTGTTACACCTGGGGTGTATCATTACCCCCCACTTAATAAGGCAAAGCTTCTGCTGCCTTACACATAACTTAATTCACCACGTTCAGTTCATTATTAAAAATATACAAGGTACTTAACTGCATTGTAGTTACACATTAATAACTGTTCAATCTATTAAACTACTAGCTTCGTGTGTTAGCCTGTACGAACTGTTCCTCAAGTATGTAATTGTTCATAGCATGACAGTTAATTATAAAATCTTTTCATTGTATGTATCTGTTCTTTATAACTTTACAATTTAATGTTATCACATCTGCCAAAATTATTTAACAGTTCATAATATCAAACGTCTGCACTGTTTTTAATTACTAACGTATTATTTCATTTGATTTCCAGAACTTAAAATTAATGCCCCATGTCTTTGGTGGATCGATTCGTCTGACATCCGGTTTGGAGTGGATCGTCTGATACCTCTGGTGGAATGGCCCAAACGACATCCTGCGTGGAGTGGATCGTCAGATACCTCTGGTGGAATGGCCAAAACGACATCCTGCGTGGAGTGGATCGTCTGATACCACTGGTGGAATGGCCCCGGGCATGAAGTGACTCGCATTGCCTGAGATCAGTCGTCTGTCCTCGCTCAGAACGTCCTGGATCACAGTCACATTCAAAATTGATATCTAGCATCAACAAAGATACCATTTCACTACTGATCCTTGTTTCATTGACATTATAATCATGACAAGAGCAGTAACTTGGTTTGTTTGTGTAGTTAGGCAATGATAGTGTTCGGCCGTCACGGCTTGTGATGAATTTCTTCTTTACTCGTACCAGCCTACTAACCTAAGGCGAAGTTCTTTTGTGGCCCACTTAATTCTTCTTGGCAACCTCTTCCGCATTTACAGCTACCTTGGAATAGATTCCGGCTTCGACCACCTCACGTCGGGCCCTCTGTTACCAACGCTTGAATTATCCCGGTACTCGCCCGCAAGGCGTACATCATAGTCTGGATCACCCACACGCCTTGGTACCGAAGCAACACATGTGTTGTTGTTCTCTTTGTTAGCAGTCGATGTTGTTACGCCCCACCCTGCTTCCTTCAGCAGTGTCAACTCTGTGACGACATAACGCAAGACAGACGCCGTGATCGACATTTGCTCACGTAGCGCACGTACCCCATCGTCGTGTACAGTTTGGCTTCCGTTCGAGACCTCTGCGTACGATTCTGGTGTGTCTTCATCGCCACCAGACGACGAACAACTTCCGTCGCGGAAGGTTATCTCACTGTCTACAGCCCTCGGGTTACTCATATTTGATTTATACGATTGTAATAAATTATTGTACGAAATTACACTTTTCAACCCACTGTTTGCAAATTGTGTCTTGCAATTACTATTACGTTTATTTAAAAATACACATTTTTTTAAATCGTGTTACAAAGGATTACCGATTAATATATTCACACAGCGAATTTGTTTGCCTAAATTCGTGTGAACGCGCGTAACAACAGGTCCGATGTTTGACCTGAACATGAGATGCACATGCATGCCAAATATCAAGTTGCTATCTTCAATGCAAAAGTATTCATAAAATGAGCGATTTTGGCCACATATAATTGACCTCTGACCTTGAAGGATGACCTTGACCTTTCACCACTCAAAATGTGCAGCTCCATGAGATACACATGCATGCCAAATATCAAGTTGCTATCTTCAATATTGCAAAAGTATTCATAAAATGAGCGATTTTGGCCACATATATTTGACCTCTGACCTTGAAGGATGACCTTGACCTTTCACCACTCAAAATGTGCAGCTTCATGCGATACACATGCATGCCAAATATGAAGTTGCTATCTTCAATATAGCAAAAGTTATTGCAAAATGTTAAAGTTGGCGCAAACAGACAGACAGACCAACAGACCAACAGACAGACAGGGCAAAAACAATATGTCCCCCACTACTATAGTGGGGCACATAAAAAGTGAATATTGTATGTGTCAAATGGTAGCGTTATAAAAAATTAAAAAAAAATCACTTTAAGCGTAGATAAGCGTCGGATTCATATCGCTGGATTGAGTTTAAAACTTCAATCCCACCGCTGTACCACCAAAATGTAACTTACCTCTGCTTTGAGGTATACCGTTTTAAATACTTTATTACTTATAGCTTTCAAATAGCTGTTAATATAGTGTTACGCTTGTTCCATCCGTTTTGAAATATGACACAAGTCGAAAATAAACGTTCAAACAATAATTTATTCGTGCGAAGACAATTATCGCAATAAACAACACGTTAGAGAGTGACACAATGTAAGTTATTCCTAACCGCCAGCTTCCCGGTAATTATACTAGGGTAGTGTTTACACGGATTAACACATGTGACGCACAATTAGACAGTTCTGCTTTCATTCAGAATTATGTAAATAATACAATAAAAGTGTTAAAAACACTTCCAAAAGCAGTTTTACTTCTTGTAAACAATCTTCATATCCTTGGATTATTACTATAAAACGTATGTGACTATGACTTATAGGTATTTACTTCGAAAAATGAATGACTGTCTCAAGAATTACGTCTATTCTAGATCTTGACTTTAGCTCAACTCTCCACTATTTTGACTAATTGTTAAATGCTGATGACCAAAACTGGCCAGTGACCAAGATTCTAAGCAGTGACCAAGATTCTGGTTATTAATGACCAGAATTCTGGGCACCAGTGACCAAAATTGGTCAGTGACGTGACTGACCAAAAATAATGACCAAGAAATGAAAACGATACATGACGTCATTTACCAAATGTCATAACAATGAGACAAAATGGCGCCTTATTTAGAAAAACAATGAAAAATACAAAGTATTCAAATGGATTGCTCACCGCTGGACAAAAGTTCTGGTGATGTTTAGATTATATAGACTCAGTTGTGTACATTTGTCAATTGTTTTATATAGGAGGTTTTTGTGTGACGTCACAAGAGGGGTTTTCCGTTACTAAAAATAGATTGGCCGTCAACTTCTTTATCGCGGCCAATTGCATTGTATCAGAGTAAAGGTCGTCGGAAGACTTAATACTTACAATTTCACAAAACAAAACTATAAATACCCGTATTCTTTTTTAAAATAAGAATAAATGATATTTCAAAAATAAGAAAACATATTACAATTTGAATATTATTATAAGTGGTGTGGATGCGATAGTGTTATTTTCATCCGGTATTGAAATTTAGTGTAAGGGGTGCATTGAATCAGTTATAAAACAAAGCCCTAAAATAGCTCAATACACTTCAATCTTGAAATATATTTTAAATTTTCTTTTTCATTGAATGAATTTTCGTTTCGTTAACATTGAATGAAAATATTAATAAATTTAAGCATTCAAATTGAAAAAAAATACCTGCATATTTTGCAAATTGAACTGTCTTTGCATGTACACGTATATTAAAAACTCGTCTGTAGTGATAATGGGCGATACAAATCTAGCATTTTATGATACCATTAATCTACACATTTAATTTATTTAACGCAAGTATTTTATATCCCTATAATGACCAAACGCGATAGCTTGTTTTCATGATGATGTTTCGAACACTGCAGTAACGCACGATCTTTACACATTATAGCAGAGTTTACATTTGCAGGTACCCGTTAAATACGTTAGTTGTGTAGCAGTAAATGTGTACAATATTTTAAATGTATAGTTATTAAACACTTTATTATTATGTTTAAACTGGCTAATATATATATTTAATAGTTTCTAGCTGTTAATCCATTTCGGACAAATGTCTATTTTTAAATATGTTCAAATATTTTATTAAAGCAACTGTTAAGTTTTTGACTTAGTACGTCGAGAGATGACATGGAGGTATCATAAATTGTGTTTAATGACCAGACACATGTGGTTTATGCAGAGACCCCATACAGAGTCATACAAGTATAGGTCCCTGGGTTTATGACACTTTGTTTTCTTAGTAATTGTCTGGACATTATCCTATAATATCGAGATAATTGGTTTGTGATAAAGAAAGGGGCAATTAAACACAGGGTTAAAATGCTGAAACAAAGAGTGTCAAAATTGGTGTGAACAATTAAATAAAAAAACATTAACATTTATCAAGAGGATTTAGTTAATCTGTAACAAGGTAAGTTTTTACAGACAAATAGGTTCAACTCAGTTTCTATATGTTGATAACATAAAATCAAACAATTTGTTGTTTGTTTTCGTCCTTATTTGTGTTCGTTCATTGGATTCAATTTAATCTGAAAGAATTTCAATTTCTGAGTATTTTTTGTTCTTCAAAAGGGTCGCGAATATGTTTGTAACGTTATCACGATGCGCTTCATCAATGCAAACAATAGCAGAATGGCCGCAGTTTTGACGGCCAAAATTTGAGCATGCGCAAACGTGACGTCATTATCGGAATCCCCAAAACCTCCTATAATCACATAATGTCACCAGAATAGAATGAACAACTTAAGAGGGAGTCAATTGACCAGGTAAGTTCAACTGTTACACCTGGGGTGTATCACTATGACATTTGCCATAAGGTCCTGGGCCAAGAGCCCATCACTCCTGCAATGCCCATGTCCCTGTGTGTCTGGGCCCAGCTGAACAGAGAGCATGTTGTGCAGCTGGGTATTGATTTATGATTACATGGAGTACTGTAGGAACCGGCTCTTAAAACAAAATTAAAACAGGAATTTAAATAAATGTTGTAAATAAATGAAGATAATAATTGTAAAATGTTCTGAAGGCATTAAATACTTGTTTTACTTAAATCAAATAGAATTGAACAATTCTATTAAAGCGGATTTTTTTATGCAAGGATAATTTTTTTGTTCAGGGGCTAAATTTCGGCAGGAAAATAGACAAAACTATACACTGACCTATGATTAAAACTGATATCAGATCAACTGTTATTTGCTATTTATTTACCAAGTTTAATAGGTTTTTGTGTGACGTCACAAGAGGGGTTTTCCGTTACTAAAAATAGATGAATGATGATTGTAACGGAAGGAATTTTTGCTGCAACAAATTTTGGCAAAATTATGGCCCTTTGTCTGATATCCCACTATGTTGTTCCAAATGTTGTGTTTGTCATTCATCAAAGTGCTTGGCATGTTTCGCTTTAACATTTACAGCTTAATGACCCTTAAATGACGATTGTAAAAAAAGGAATTTCACAGCAACCAGTAAAGGCTGAATAATGGCCTTGAGTTTCTTTGCCCACTGTAGAATATTAAAAATGGTGCATTTTTGTGTTTCCAAACATGTCTTGTGGGGGAATTAGTATGTGTGACAAATTTCTAGTTGTTACTTGTCTTGATATTTGATTTTAAAGCTTGTATATGTTCTTTTTGTCAAACCTCAGATGCATTGACATTAAAACGTTATGTTATATTGCTTACTTGAACTCCACCTAAGGATTCTGCTGTCACTGCCCGTACTGTAGACACCCAGTTTACCCAGGTTGGTTGGTGGCTAGGTATATGTTGAGGTGTTGGAAGGTTCATGGTTGCCAGCTATAAACATGCAGAACACATGCACAGTTCAGGAGGTGTTTGCATGCATGCATTGGTTATTGACATTTTGTTTGGGAAACTTTGTAAAACCAATCTATATGTGCACTGGCTCTCATTTTTTGGTCAGGAGGTTTTAAAAATTATGCTCATACTGCCAATTTACTTTATAGCTTATACTTTAGGACAAATACTGTCTGCACTTTCCTTATATGTGTTATTTATGCACCACTATGACACATACTTAAATGCACATGTTTTGGCATTTCTTTCTAATCCTGCCAGTATAATTGTAATATTTGGACAAGCAATACAAATCCTAAATCTTTATTTATAACTTGAACAGTTTGAATACCATTGATATATTTTAGTTAATGAAAATATATTGTGTATTTACAGGGTATTCTTTAAATTGTGAATTAGTCCTTAATCTCCTGTTATCATGGGACAGAAGTGTTTGTGAGTTTTTGTCATAATAAAGTTATAATATTGTTAAATTGTACATTGTTAATACTCCGTCACTAATTTATAAATTGATTAAATAAGCATGCCATCAATACATTATACTGAAACCATGCATGTAACTACATGTATGTACATGTTCATCAATAATTGCCTTCAGTACCGTTTTGCGGAAAAGTCTGCGTCTGTTTTAATTTATTTAAATCTATTATTTTTTTAAGGACAAAAGTATGGCTATTATTTTCTGAAGGCCAGTGTGAGCACTGTCAATTAAATTGAGTGCAAAGAAGAGAGCTATTTTCATTAAACACATTATTGATTGCTTATATGAGTGCTTGCTATTTCAGGTGTTATGTATGTTTTGTGTCTGCCAAAAGGTCTTTTGTTAAAGGAAAAGTTATCTGACATTCTATTTAGTAAGCTAATGAATTGCATTCATTAAATGTATTTTACTCATTGCAATATGTTTCCTGGTAACATCTTTAAACATATGTTTCCTGGTAACATCTTTAGACATATGTTTATATCATTCTTAGAATACAAGTTATTATCCAGACAGAACCTTGCATAATTATTTGGAAAACAATATACTTTTCCCGTTTTGTTTGGTAAATGCAGTGCTGAAACTGTTTGCTGACTCTGTGTTATGATTTTGTGTGTGTGCTGTGTTTGTGTAAATAGAAATATTGCCATGGGTTATTTCTTGTTGTCAATAGCCTGTGACACCATTTGATGAGGTGAGATTTTTCTGTCTGTGAAAATTATGTATTTACATTAGCATGATACAAGTGTCAGGAATATTTTCAGGAAAATACAACAACTTAATATCTGTGGAACTTGTTATACATATTATTGTAAAAAATGTTTGCTTAAACTTTAAAAGTCTGCTGGTGAAATATGACGAAAAGTGTAAATTATTTTATGATCCTGTAAATTTTGTTTTAAAATTGAAAGTTTTTACTAAACTCTAGCACTTTTTGTTTAGCGAAAACATCTTTAGATAACTACAATATACAGATATAAAAAAAAAACTTCAACTAGGAAATTGTTCAGTATATATTTTGACATTGGTGTGTTTGCTATTGTAAATATTGTGAGAGGAACAGACTTTGTCTTGCGCTATAACACTTTAAAGGGAATACTGTTTTCTGTCTTTCTTGTTCACCACACTTGGACCCTTTTTTCTATATTTCATTACAATGCTGGTATAATAAATTTAGATTAACTAGCTTAAAAGGAAAACACGTACATTTCAATAAAAATAGTTTAGTTTTTTTTTTTAATTAAAATTAACTTTCAATTACATTTACAAGTTGAAATTGGTGATAACTGTAGATTTGTTTTACATCTTTGGTTGTACTACATAACTAATTGTATACTATATTTCCTTATTTTATAAAAAAAAAGTATTAGAATGTTGAATCCATATCTGTAGCAGACATCTACTGTCTTCAGACTGTGGGGGCATGATTTCACTTTCATGTTATTTTAGCACTGATTTCTATTGAAACATGTGTTCTTGTGTTTTTTCTTTGTTGTAAAAATAAATGTTAAGAAATCTTTTTAGAAGAAAAGTACAGTTTAATTTTGCGCATTAAGGCAGTATGACAATTGTAAAAGTGTCCTCTGTGAAGAGAAATTGTTACCCTTTTTCCTATTATATCTTGATTTCGTTGTACCCACCTCTCTAAGTGCTAGATAGTGACAGCTGGTAACCAGGCTCCCTTAGCTAGAATTAAGCATGTCCTTTTATTATTGTAGAGGCTAACTATATTTGTATGTTTGGAATGTGAATATTTCAAATCAAAATTTGTGTTGTGAAATATGACAGCACTGATCTTAATGATTTTATTTATTTATTTCTTGTCTATGTTTTATTTTGCTTGAAACGAGAAAAATGCAATGCAAGACTAATTTGTTCACCACTGTGTTTTACTGCTTAAACTATAACTGGGGAAAGTTATTTAATCAAATATGTAGCTTAGTCGAAATCACAGAACTTGAATGTAAATTAATTTATTTGGCAAAAAAAATATGCATTTTTCTCAAAATGCTTAAAATGTGCTAATTGTAATATTTTGTTGCACTATTTAAGACCCGATGGAATGTAGAACCATTAGAGTTATACATGCCTGTAATTTACCATACATCCCAAGATTGTGCTTTGAACTCCTATTAAATTTCTGGGTAGATCTTGCTCATATTTCAACATATTAATGACCTCAAGGTGTAGATTAATTTAGAGTAAAGTTTTGTGGCTTTAATGATTGTTGGCTTTTTGGGAAGAATTTTTATCCTGTGTCTGTTTTGTAAGTTGCCCTTCGTGCATTGTCAACATTTTTCTTGTTAACTAGATGCCACATTTATTGTCCAATCTTCATAAAACCTGATAAGAATATTTGTCCCAATGATATCTTGGATGAGTTAAAAAATGGTTCTGGTTGGTTGAAAAACATGACCGCCTGGGGGCAGGGCATTTTTCTTGAAATGGCTATAGTAAAACCTTGTTAATACTCTAGAGGCCACATCAGTCTAATCTTAATGAAAAATAAAAAAAAAACTTGTTTTAATGATATCTTGGATGAGATGGAAATGGTTCCAGTCTGTTGAAAAACATGGCCGTAAGGGGAAGTTTGTAATGGCTTCTTGTCCGTCATGCATGGTCTGTCGTCAACATTTGCCTTGTTAAAATACTAGGGGCCACTTTGTTAGACTGTTTGTCCCACTTGTTGAAGCAACTTTTATTTTTCAATCTGCATGAAACTTGGTAAAAACATTCGTTGTAATGATATTTTTGGTGAGTTCAAAATGGTTCTGGTCTGTTGAAAAACATGGCCACCAGGGTCCAGGGCATTTTTCCTTAAATGGCTATAGTATAACCTTGTTAACACTCTGAAAGTCAAATTATTGTCCAATCATAATAAAACTTGGATAGAAAATTTATACTAATGATATCTTAGTTGATTTTTAAAATGGTTTTGGTCTATGAGAAAACATGGCAGCCATGTCTATAATGTTAACTGATGACAAAACTGAATGTTGAACAGAGTTTGCTGTCAGTGTCCACAAAGATAGACATGGTGGAGCGAAAGTTGGAGGAGAAATCACGTGAGTTGGCGACCAATCAGGACAGTCATATGGCAGACACGGTGAAAGAAGACATCGAGAAGTTGAGGCAGACCCGAGACAAGCTCAACAAGCAACGCTCCATGCTGGATGACAAGCTGCATGGTGGAAGTCTGCTGTCTGCTTCAGAGGAGAGGAGGTCTGTTGTCTTCTACTGACATGGTGTATTCGTACGCTATATCAGTAATATATTAGTACATGTACATGTGTGCATGGATCTTGCTATTTTTATGCTTGATAAGTAAATAAGATTTAAAATTGTATCAGGTCAACTTATTCATGAGAAAATCTTCAGATTAAAAAAAATCCTGATTAATACATCTACAAACAAATTGACAATAAAGGTTTAATTTTAATATTTAATGAGTAAAATATTTTTGTAATATTTAAATAAGTTTCAAATGCTGGATGCTTTTGAGGTTTTGTGTGACAAGGAAACAAAACTTAAAAACATGAATTACATTATTTCCTAACTGAGCCATTCTTGCGCATGTACAGAGTTCTAGAGTTAGATGAAGGTATAGAGGCCCTGGATGCTGCTATAGAGTACCGGTCTGACAACATACGCACCAGACAGCTAGAGGTGCGACACTCCATGGCCCTGGCACAGGTACAGTAGACATGTAGATGAAAGCGGATAGTGCACAATCATAATTTGTTCTTCAAGTTTTGTAATGCAATCGTCTGTCACTGTTGTTTGTTGTCGTCCTCTGCCATTACCATCCAATCAGATAAATATATAGGTATGAGTTTAACCAAACTTAGTAGAAATGTTCCTAAAATGTTCTTTTAACAAAAACTTTCAGATGCTTTAAAAACTGTGGTTTTCATGCAACTAAAAGCTTAAACAAATGGGGAGCTCACAAATCTTGTCAGAAATGATTGTATTGATATCAAAATAATTTCACACAATGTTAAATATATGACCCTCTACCAGATATCTTCAAATTAGAAAAAATCTTTTAAAAAATGCCACCCAGGCGCAAGCAGGTATTTTTAATGGCTATTTTTTTCAATATTTTTAATTGTAAGGTCATCTGTCATCAACCAGTGTTAGATTTGGAAATTATTGCAAACAAATGT
Source organism: Dreissena polymorpha (assembly GCF_020536995.1). Taxonomy (NCBI): domain Eukaryota; kingdom Metazoa; phylum Mollusca; class Bivalvia; order Myida; family Dreissenidae; genus Dreissena; species Dreissena polymorpha. Next base: position 94,355,765 of record NC_068355.1, on the reverse strand, counting down.
TCTTTTGATGACATTGTACAAAAACTTCATTGAGGTCGTTTTTAAGTGTAAATAAATACCCAATATTTGTGATATTGAACAGTTACATTTGTATTCTGTAATCTTTAAGGGATTTTAATTTCCAAGATTTTTGAGTTTTTACACCCAGGTGCTTAGGTTATTAGGATTTGGTTTAGCTTTTAGTTCCAGGTTTAATTGACAGATATTTTGAAGAGATTTTGCATTGAAACAATTTTCTGATGATGGAGGTAAGACACTGCAAGGGGCCATGTAGTGTTGTTGGTTTGCAGTTAGAGATGGAGGTAAGACACTGCAAGGGGTCATGTAGTGTTGTTGGTTTGCAGTTAGAGATGGAGGTAGGACACTGCAAGGGGCCATGTAGTGTTGTTGGTTTGCAGTTAGAGATGGAGGTAAGACACTGCAAGGGGCCATGTAGTGTTGTTGGTTTGCAGTTAGAGATGGAGGTAAGACACTGCAAGGGGCCATGTAGTGTTGTTGGTTTGCAGTTAGAGATGGAGGTAAGACACTGCAAGGGGCCATGTAGTGTTGTTGGTTTGCAGTTAGAGATGGAGGTAGGACACTGCAAGGGGCCATGTAGTGTTGTTGGTTTGCAGTTAGAGATGGAGGTAAGACACTGCAAGGGGCCATGTAGTGTTGTTGGTTTGCAGTTAGAGATGGAGGTAAGACACTGCAAGGGGTCATGTAGTGTTGTTGGTTTGCAGTTAGAGATGGAGGTAGGACACTGCAAGGGGCCATGTAGTGTTGTTGGTTTGCAGTTAGAGATGGAGGTAAGACACTGCAAGGGGCCATGTAGTGTTGTTGGTTTGCAGTTAGAGATGGAGGTAGGACACTGCAAGGGGCCATGTAGTGTTGTTGGTTTGCAGTTAGAGATGGAGGTAGGACACTGCAAGGGGCCATGTAGTGTTGTTGGTTTGCAGTTAGAGATGGAGGTAAGACACTGCAAGGGGCCATGTAGTGTTGTTGGTTTGCAGTTAAAGATGGAGGTAGGACACTGCAAGGGGCCATGTAGTGTTGTTGGTTTGCAGTTAGAGATGGAGGTAGGACACTGCAAGGGGCCATGTAGTGTTGTTGGTTTGCAGTTAGAGATGGAGGTAAGACACTGCAAGGGGCCATGTAGTGTTGTTGGTTTGCAGTTAGAGATGGAGGTAGGACACTGCAAGGGGCCATGTAGTGTTGTTGGTTTGCAGTTAGAGATGGAGGTAAGACACTGCAAGGGGCCATGTAGTGTTGTTGGTTTGCAGTTAGAGATGGAGGTAAGACACTGCAAGGGGCCATGTAGTGTTGTTGGTTTGCAGTTAGAGATGGAGGTAGGACACTGCAAGGGGCCATGTAGTGTTGTTGGTTTGCAATTAGAGATGGAGGTAGGACACTGCAAGGGGCCATGTAGTGTTGTTGGTTTGCAGTTAGAGATGGAGGTAAGACACTGCAAGGGGCCATGTAGTGTTGTTGGTTTGCAGTCAGAGCAGGCCCATACTCAGGCTGGATGTTCAGTACGCATTTTTTTTGTTATTAATGGGCCTACTTCAAATTTCTCTCGCATGATAGGGCCCACAGTACACTTTCCCTGAATTTCACACAATGATTAAAGCTTTAGACTTCAAAAAGGTTCTGTTTTACTTTTCATATTCGTTAAATATGTATCACAAAATAAGTGTTTTAAGCATAATCATTTTCTTTGGAAAAGTGCACAATTAAAAAGACATTAGAAAGGGGACACTCCTCCTGCACCCTCCCAGGTTGCCACCCAGTCAAAAATCTACTATAGAAGGACTGAAAAAAATTGTTTCAGATTCACAAATTTTCCTTGAAGTTATGATATTTGTGAGGAAACAGTAATACTGAACATTTACCATGCTCTAAAATATCCACTTTGTGCATCCTTTGACGATTTTAAAACCTGAAATTATAAAGCGTTGCAACGGGAAACGATTAAATAATTTGGAGACTTCTGTTGTTGTATTTTTTGATAATACGGGGATTGCTTATATAAAGTTAAAAATACATCTAACATGGTATATGAGCGGATGGTCTAGTGGATAGAGCGGTAGACTTTTGCTCTATGGCTCCAGGGGTCAGTGGTTCGAACTCTGTTGAGGGTTACTTTTTTTTCGTTCTTTAATTGTATTATTGTTTTTTTTTTACTGGAGATTTTTAGATCCAATGTTAACATTTATCAATAAAACGCATTTAATTACAAACTTCAATACATGCCAAAATCAGTGAAAAGGCCCCTTTAAAGCTTAATTGTGCACATCGAGTTCGTTACTATTCGTTTATCAAAAAATACGTATCTGATTTGAATTTTAAATTTAGTTGTTTATTCAAAGACTTACAATTTTGTTGTTCATTAATGGACAGCTTTTCATGTTTATGAAATCACACTCAAATTGCTAAATTATCTATTTGTTACAAATACTTTAACATATCTCCAAGAAAAATGTTTGTTACAATTACAATACATGAAACGAGTAAAATTGCATGGTGGATATATAAATGTAGCTATAAGTTGAATGTTGATTCAGTTTGTTATTTGAACTTAAATATTTTACCAGTGTATGTAGTAAAGGAATAAAATAAACTGAAATTAGATTATCTAGTTTGTATAAATTATTCCAGTGTTGTAAATTGTAGGTGAAAATCGATGAACAAGAACGAATTATTCGTGACCTTGAAGGGTCCTTGCAGAGGTCAGCCATGGAGATTGATCGACGCCTGATGTCTCAGCAGAAAGAATACGAGCAGAAGATTCAGGTGCTCATGCACCAACTCATGGAGAATGGTAACCATAACAACAGTAATGGTGCAGCTCTTCTTAATGGGTTTGATCCTGCATTGGAACACAAGTGAGAACCATAATATTGCATAATACACTTCGTTGTTTTATATCCCCCACTATAGTAGGGGGGGGGACATATTGTTTTTGCCCTGTCTGTTGGTCTGTTGGTTGGTTTGCGCCAACTTTAACATTTGCAATAACTTTTGCAATATTGAAGATAGGAACTTGATATTTGGTATGCATATGTATCTCATGGAGCTGCACATTTTGAGTGGTGAAAAAGGTCAAGGTCATCCTTCAAGGTCAAAGGTCAAACATATGGGTCAAAACCACTCATTTAATGTACACTTTTGCAGTATTTTTAATATTCAAGATAGCAACTTGATATTTGGGATGCATGTGCATCTCATGAAGCAGCACAATTTGAGTGGTGAAAGGTCAAGGTCATCCTTCAAGGTCAGATGTCAAATATATGTGGCCAAAATCGCTCATTTTATGAGTACTTTTGCAATATTGAAGATAGCAACTTGATATTTGGCATGCATGTGTATCTCATGGAGCTGCACATTTTTAGTGGTGAAAGGTCAAGGTCATCCTTCAAGGTCAGAGGTCAAATATATGTGGCCCAAATCGCTAATTTTATGAATACTTTTGCAATATTGAAGATAGCAACTTGATATTTGGCATGCATGTGTATCTCATGGAGCTGCACATTTTTAGTGGTAAAAGGTCAAGGTCAAGGTCATCCTTCAAGGTCAAATATATGGGTCAAAATTGCTCATGTAATGTCACTTCTGCAATATTGAAGCTAGCAATTTTATATTTGAAATGCGTGTGTATCTCATAGAGCTGCACATTTTGAGTGGTGATGGGGTCAAGGTCAAGGTCATCCTACAAGGTCAAACATCATATAGGGGGACATTGTGTTTCACAAACACATCTTGTTTTCCGCTCAGATCATGATCCTTAAAAACACATTCTTATTTCTGTTAGTCTGGGGTTAATCTTCTGAAAGAAATTAAATCTTTGTAAGTCTGGTAATTGGTCCCCTACTGATTTTACTGTAACCAGATGGTACATTTGTCCATCATATCTGTCTTTGTGTTGGTTTGTTAAAAATTTCGATCCTGCAAAGTACTGAAGATATAATAACATTCTGTATTGTAATGAAAGGCAAGATGAGACGTTTGCACAACCTTTTGTTTATATCGTGAGCTCATATCTTACTGAAAATGGAAAATATCTAAATATTGTAAGAACTCAAAAAGTATGCATGATATGACCATGAAATTTTATAATGTCTAAGAGTTATGGAACTAATTTTCTTTCAGAGTGTCGCAGTTAAAAAAAGATTTATACTATTACAAGAAAACAAGTCGAGAACTGAAGAAGAGGCTAAGGGAATATGTCTCAAGTGGGACCATACCAGCGCAAGGTAAGTAGCAAACAAGGTAAAGGTTACACTCTAGTCTCAAGGCGACATTTTATGACCCCGGTAGGGTGGCATATAGCAGTTGCACTGTCCTTTAGTCCGTCACTCTGTCTGTCCGTCAGTCAGTCTGTTCGTCCGAAATCTTTAACATTGCCCATAACTTTTGCAATATTGAAGATAGCAACTTGATATTTGGCATGCATGTGTATCTCATGGAGCTGCACATTTTGAGTGGTGAAAGGTCAAGGTCATCCTTCAAGGTCAAATATATGGCTTCAAAGTGGCGCAATAGGGGGAATTGTGTTTCTGACAAACCTCTTGTTCTGTTTCCTTTTACGTTTTTGCCTCTCTAGCAACAGTGTAGATGATTATTTCAAGTGCATAATAAAAATGTCATCACTGGAGGACCAGCAGTTACCAGGTCTAAAATGTAGAACACTGTTTGTGAAAAGATGCTAGATCTGTGGCCTTTACCAAAAACTCTTTATGGTAAACTGTTGGTTTTAAAAAATTCTAGAAATGGATCTGCGAGCTTCCATGCAGAGCAATGCGGGTGATGTTGGGGAAAGCCAGACCAACCCAGCTGTACGAGACGCACATTCTGCCAGGTAGGCATCTGATTTAGGCAGCAAAAACTGGGTACAATAGATGGGCACATGTAATCTCAATCATGTAAAGCTTCATTGTAATTTTCATTTTAAGTAAAAAAAAAAATAATTGTAATTTTCATTTCTTGTCAAAATAATGTCACTTTGCTATGATGATGCTATTTTTATGTTAATCAAATATAAATTAGCTATACTAGTAACATGTTTTAGAAATATGTTACTTTTGCATATTAAACTCCTACTTATTGTCACATATATTGTACTGGGGGAGTACCTTAGGACGGAAAAGGTAAATAATCAGACACCTGAAAAAAGGTGTGTGTTTTTATATTGAAAATGTCCTGAGGTATAGAACAAGTTACCTTGTTAAAGCTGACAAAGTAGCAAGTGTTGGCAGTAAACAACCTTGAAGTAATTAATGTTGTAAATCTCCCATGTGTGAACAAAAATATTTGTCATGGGGGAATGATATCAGTGAAGCAAGTGTTATGTGGGGTTAGTGATATAATAATATATGATATAATCACATATGATACTTAAACATTATTATATGGACAAAATATGATATAATAAAACATAGTTATACATGTATATACTGTATCGCATCCATACATTTAAAGAAGTACTTTTATTCTAACATAAAACATGCATTGAAAAAACTGGTAGTTTTACTGACATAACTAACTTTTTTTGTCAGTTATTTTATAAAAATCAGTGCGTCAATCAGGCAACTTAATTTGTAGGTACATGTAGTTTAACAGAAAATTACTGGTAGGCGCCATCCCATAGTGTATCATAAAGTATAAACAATGTGTTGAACGCAATTCTAGAGTGGCACGATCTTACAATTAATTGTCAATTTTAAGCTGACGTCATCTGTCTAAAGCAACTTGGTGCTCAAGTCAAGATCAAAATTCAATTTGTTTGAACAATACAATATACCTAGACTGAACAAAACAGCTAGGTACTTGTCCGTAGTGCACATTTGATTGAACTGCATTTAATTATGTTTTGTAGATCTCGTGAGCACAGGTCCTCTGCTGACAGACTGCAGGGTGATGGTGTGCGTATAGACCGTCTAAGAGAGGATGGGACCAGACCCAGCTCTGGGAAGCCTGGACACCATGTCTCAACAAATATTACCCCAGTAAAAATATCCAGGAAGGACCTACGGCTCATGTCCGAGGAGGAAATCAAACTCAGACGGTCTAACTTGAAAGAAAGTCAAGCAGATAACCAGTCTCCTCATGGTTAGTTTGTTGCAAGTATACGACAATCCAGTAATCCTGCAAGGCCTGTGTAACAATTGTTTTCATTTTCCAACAGATGAATTCATGTTTTTTACATGATGCAATGGTCTAGTGCCAACAAAGTTATGTCAACATGTTTTGATGCTTCTCTATTTAAACGTTGGTATAAAGCTGTACAAGTACCAAACTATTGATTAAAAAAAAATAGTAGCTGTTGAACATGTGCACATAAAGTTCTTGATCCACAATGGTCTGTGTCTTCTTTCCAGATTCCTTAGATCCTGGTGGCAAGAACCCATGAAGTTAAAAATGGCCATGCTGTCTTTTATTAGCCATGTTTTGGCATTGTGTGACTCAGAATATTGTGTGGACAGTTTTCTCAGAGCCTTTGCCAGTTTTACTGTCCTGGCATAAAAGCACTATAGTGTGGCAGTTACCGTCCTACCATATATAGTCAGTTGTGTGGCTAGAGTGTAGGTTAGTTATAATACTTGTGATAGTATCAATGTGATGCCCTTTTTGTGACACATATACCAAACATATCAGTGAGTGAGGCTGGATCTTGTTCTTTGTAGGTATTTCGTGTGGAAGGAAATGTAGTTAAAGTATTTGATGTTGCTGGAAGAGTGTTAATGATTCTGGAAAGTGAAACAGTTTAGTTGTCTTGAATTGTCTTCTTCATTTTGTTTGTTTATAAATAGTGATCCTCAAAAAGTCTTCTGTTCGAAGAGTTTTACAGAAAAATATATAATTTAACAAAAAATCATACTGCAACTTTATTGTTCTCTGTTTAATGCTAAATTATTATTCCCCAAAGGTGGGCATATAGTGATCGCATTTTTGTCTGTCTGTCCATCTGTCTGTCTGTCACACTTTTGGGTTTAGGTTTAGAAAAATGCTCATAACTTCTATGTCGCTTCAGATGTAACCTTCATATTTGGTATGCATGTGCATATGGACAAGGCCTTTCCATACGCACACAAATTTTGACCCCTGTGACCTTGACCTTGAACTTAGGGTCCGTGTTTAGGTTTCAAAATCTGCATTTAGGTTTCAAAAAAAGCGTTTTTGGGGCATATGTCTTCCTATGGAGACAGCTCTTGTCTTCCTATGGAGACAGTCTTGATATGCATTAGCTGTGAATGTTTCTGTTAATGTATTTTTAGTTTTCTATTCAGTGTTTTTTAACCTAACAGTGCAGTCTACAAAATTTAATTAGTAAGCCTTTGGAGATTTTGTGATATGCTACCAGAAATTTGTGGCTATTGTATGCAAGCTGTAATTTAATTATTGAAAGTTTCTGAATTACCGGTTAATAAAATGTAATTCATAAATGTGTTTATTGCAGTGTTCTGAATCTCATCCCTGTTAAATATTGAAGTGCAGATTCACATTTTAACAATGGAGGTCAGGATGTTTTGACTGCGCATGTTTCACCTGTTGTTGTGGGGAATTATAAATACATACTGGGGCAAATGGGTTATATAGATATATAACATACATTTTAATGCAATTTTAAACGTGCATAAGTTTGGTTACCAGGTACTAACATAATAAAACGTGCTTTGAATTATCAACCATTAAGTGCTCACAGAATTCACGTATCACATGTTTGTTGTTGTTGTATGATATTGTATATTTGCAACCATTCTGTAAAACTTCATTAAGAAATGTGTTCAATTCTGCTGAATAATTAGTGTTAAATCTGATTAATATATTTTAACGAGTATATGAGATTCATGAGGTACATTATCTCAAATTCTATTCAGAAGCCTGTTTGTTGCCTATAATCTCCACTGTATAATTTTTATGCCCCCCTTCGAAGAAGAGGGGGTATATTGCTTTGCTCATGTCGGTCTGTCGCTCAGTCTGTCTGTTGGTCCGTCCACCAGGTGGTTGTCAGACGATAACTCAAGAACGCTTGGGCCTAGGATCATGAAACTTCATAGGTACATTGATCATGACTCGCAGATGACCCCTATTGATTTTGAGGTCACTAGGTCAAAGGTCAAGGTCACGGTGACCTATAATAGTAAAATGGTTTTTGAATGATAACTCAAGAACGCTTATGCCTAGGATCATGAAACTTCATGGGTAGATTGATCATGACTTGCCGATGACCCCTATTGATTTTGAGGTCACTAGATCAAAGGTCAAGGTCACGGTGACCCGAAATAGTAAAATGGTTTCCGGATGATAACTCAAGAACGCATACGCCTAGGATCATGAAACTTCATGGGTAGATTGATCATGACTTGAAGATGACCCCTATTGATTTTGAGGTCACTAGGACAAAGGTCAAGGTCACAGTGACCCAAAATAGTAAAATGGTTTTCGGATGATAACTCAAGAACGCATACGCCTAGGATCATGAAACTTCATAGGTAGATTGATCATGACTTGCAGATGACCCCTATTGATTTTGAGGTCACAAGGTCAAAGGTCAAGGTCATGGTGACCCGAAATAGTAAAATGATTTTCGGATGATAACTCAAGAACGCTTTTGCCTAGGATCATGACACTTCATAGGTACATTGATCGTGACCCGCAGATGACCCCTATTGATTTTCAGGTCACTAGGTCAAAGGTCAAGGTCACAGTGACAAAAATCGTATTCACACAATGGCTGCCACTACAACGGACAGTCCATATGGGGGGCATGCATGTTTTACAAACAACCATTGTTTAGACAGGAATACTATTACTTTTTATTGACAACGTGGTCTGTGGGTTATTGACCTCTAAGTTGCTTGAACGGTTCTACGCTGTTGCATACACTGCTGCCAGGAAGTGTGGCATATTTTACTTAGTATGACATTCTTTTAAGTTAGCTACTTCTTGCATCTGCTTCAGAAACTCATGAATTCATTAACGCAGGGGTGTGATACTGGCAATGCTGTGCATCCTTTTGGGAAAAAACGTTTCATTAAAGCAATTTACTAGAATAAACTATGAAATATAAGGGGGTATACATGTAATGTTGAAAGGCGGAATACTGGTATCACCATGGACACCTGTCTGGCAGTAATTTGTGTGCAGGCGTTTGGCAAAACCTTTTATATATAACATTTAAATTTGTAGCCTTTGTTCCATCAGGCATTCTCCAAAAATTTCATACTCTTACAACATTCAAAGTTGTAGCCATTTTTCTGTAGTATTTAAAGTTTTGCAATTACAAAAGTTGTTTCCCCTTTTTATGCTACCCAAAAAATTTATTTTGGGGGGAGCATATAGTCCCCGCTTCCGTGTGTGTGTCCGTTCGTGCACTTTTTGTCCGGGCTATTTCTCAGCAACTAATGACTGGAATTCAATAAAACTTTATGGGAAGCTTCACTACCAAGAGTTGTCATTATTATCAGCGGGTTCTGGTCAGATGATTTTTCACAGAGTTATGGCCCTCTGAAATAAATTTTCTATTAAAAAATTCTTGTCCCCCCAACTACTGTGCCCTCAAGATGTTTCCTTTTATCTGAATATATACTGCAATATTGTGACAAAAAAAACTTTGGGGAGCATCCCCCGTCTCTGAGGGTTTCTTGTTCAAATTATGACATGTATTTAATATAAACAATATCCCAAATAACTGCTTTGATATTAAAAGGTTCATAGGTTTTATATTTGATATTTAATATCATATATAAGTCCTTTACACATTATGTTACATCATGCAGTAAACATGGGTAATGCCTGGAGGTAACAAGCTTATTAAGATTTATGTTCACAACAAGGGCTGTTTGTAAAACATGCATGCCCCCCATATGGGCTGTCAATTGTAGTGGCAGCCATTGTGTGAATATGTTTTTTGGCACTGTGACCCTGACCTTTGACCTAGTGACTTGAAAATCATTAGGGGTAATCTGCGAATCATGATCGATGTACCTATGAAGTTTCATGATCCTAGGCGTAAGCTTTCTTGAGTTATCATCCGGAAACCATTTTACTATGTCAAGTCACCGTGACCTTGACCTTAGACCTAGTGACCTGAAAGTAAATAGAGGTCATCTGCGAGTCATGATCAATGTACCTATGAAGTTTCATGATCCTAGGCATTAGCGTTCTTGAGTTATAATCCGGAAACCATCTGGTGGACGGACATACGGACGGACCGACATGTGCAAAACAATATACCCCCTCTTCTTGGAAGGGGGGCATAAAAATCTTCCTCTGAAATTGCAAGGCACAGAAGCTTATTGTATGGTATGTTACGTATTGTTGTGTTTTTAAACACAATTTGTTAATAACATGCCCCTATGGTCAAAACTGGCTACTACACAAAGGGGTAATATGATTTTTAAAGACTTAAATATCAAAATAACTCACAACACTTTTCTCTTGAACAACACTGCTTTATTTGGTAATAAGATAACAATGTATGGTTAAATTGTCTTCCACTCACAAAAATAGTAAACTTTTCCAATGTCGTCAAAAATGGCCACACCAAGGTAACTTTTTGTGTCAATTTGCTACTTAGAAAGAAAGGCAGTTGCAGTGGGGGCGTTTATTCTACATTGTGACAATCTCTAGTTTTGCTGTATGAATATTCTCTATTTCTTCTTATGAGCTTCTGGCTTTTTTTATCGTTCTCTTATTTGTATGGCAGCACTACTAGTATTTATTTTTAGTTGAGATAAATAACTGTTGTGTTTTGTTTTAATTTTAAATTGTGTAGCCATTTCCCTGCCAATACAATAATGGATCTGAGTATTGTGTTATTGACCAAGATAAACTGATATTGAGTATGCATAATAAAATGTAGAAACAAAACTTACGCGTTTGTCAAAAGTTCTATTATTTAATAATAACTTCTTTTGACATTTAGTAAGATATGTAGATACAAACTTGATATGCAGCTGTGTATAGTTTCCATGGCTTTTCTGATTTTGATCATACACAGGGAGTTATTGAACTGGCATAAGTTTTATTCAGTTCAAATAAACATTAATTTAAAATCAATCAATAAAAGATACATCAATGACTATGTTTATTCAACAGATTATCATTAAGGCTATCATTCTCAAAATCCTGTAATCATACGTTTATATAGTATCAATACTAAATACTATACATCAGATATGGTCATCTTTGGAGCAAGAACTCAATAAATGGGTTATTGAATTTTGGTAAATGTGATTATAAAACTTGGAATGATAGAAAAAGAATAAACGAAGAATTAAAGCAGCATCAGAATTATGCCTTTATACAAAGTTAAGAATAATTATTCTGCAGAAAACGCAATCCTGCTAACTACAATAATGGTCCCATGACAGCAAGAACGTGAATGAAAAGATGTGAATATTCAAATAATTAACTAGCAATTGTTCAAACATCTTGTGCCAAAAATTTTTGTTTTGCTAAATACAAGTGTAAGTGCAGATGTGAATATGCTATGTTTCTTAACAAAAATGTTGCAAAATATTACCAAGTAACAATTACAAATCAATCAATCTGTAATGAAAGTTTTAACGTTCTCATACATGGTGTTTACTTATTTTTAATGTGAGCAATATGTAAAAATAACACAGAAGTTAAGAAAGATGCCAATATAAAAAAAATATAGCTATACAAATAAAAATGACATTCTGATCCATGTTCATAAATCTTACATATGACTGTCATAATTTCAGAATACATGTACATGATTGTTTTACACATAGGCATGTTGTTCTTATTTATTTTTAGATAATTTTTGCTTCCACACAATCTTGTTGGTGTTACAGTTTTCTCTCTTCATTATCATGAGCTGAAGTTGTGTTGGCAGGCTGTTTTGGGCACATATTGCTGGTGAAAATTATTCTCTTGGAAGGGAATTTGTTGCTGATCCTGCTTGGCTAGAGTTACAAAATCATTGTGAATAAGAGAGTAATTTCTTGTGTCCTCCATCCAGATGTGCAGAGGACCTCTATAACCATACACATTTGGCCTGCATTTAGCACCATATTGTGTGAAACACCCATAAAACATGAATGCAGAGTTTCTTTGTTTTGTAACATGTAACGTACTTCCATTGTATTTGCCTGTATTATTTGAATTACAAGTACGGTTTTCAGTCCATTTGTTAAAACATGTAACAGATTCATGTTCATGTTTAGTTGAACATCTTGCAACAAGATCATCACTTTAAGATATACCGCTTGATTGGGTTGTTTCTTCCACCAGATTACTTTCAAATGCAATGGCTTGTGATGCAGTTACTTTAGTTGCTACAGAGTTATCTGTTGGGCTTATTTCACTTCTCGGCACATTAATACTTGTAATTTTCATCACCCCCTTTTTAAAGTCCATGTCAATAATGCTCAAAGTTCTTGATATTTTCTTGTCAATTTCTTGTATCTCATTGATGACTAAGCCTTGATTGTTTCCGATTATTTTATTTTCTGAGTCAACTTCATCCTGTTGTGGAAAAAATGTGTTTTGTACAGTATTTTTGGAAACGTCATGTCTCGAATTTCCAATGAGACCATTTGAAACATTATGAGAGTGTGAATGGTAATTTCTACTTTCGTCACATTCACTATTTACATGATCCTTGTGGTCATCATTTTGTGCTTCAGCCTTGGCCTTCACATGTGATTTTGTGCCTTCTGCATTTCTCGTTGTTACTTGCGCAATGTGCTCAGATTTATGCTTCATCTGTTCTATATTCCCAGATATCTGCTTTATATGCCAAGACAACTGCTCTACACCCCCAGACATCTGCTCCATATCCCCAGATTTTTTCTCCTGTACCATAGGAACCTGTTCGGCACCACTACTTATTTCTTCAACATCGTCAGATGCCTGTTTCATATCCCCAAGTATCTGTTCCATATCCCTAGATTTCTGCTCCATATCCCCACTTTTCTGTTCCAAATCCCTATATATCTGCTCCATATCCTTAGATTTCTGCCTTATATTCCCAGAGGCCTGTTCAATATTCCCATATTTCTGTTCCATGTCCCCACTTTTCTGTTCATAATCCCTATATATCTGCTCCATATCCCTAGATTTCTGCCTCATATTCCCAGAGGCCTGTTCATTATTCCCATATTTCTGTATCTCATGTCCCCACTTTTCTGTTCCATGTCCCCAGATATCCTATCCATCACCCTTGATCTCTGTTCAATATTTAAACATTTCTGATCAACATCACCTCGTGTCATACTTCCAGTGTCTGATGTAGGAATTCGTAACCCAGGCTGTTTCAGAACTTGCGAAAGGTGCCATCGCAGACAGACCTGCTTCCCAGCCCACACTGAAGGTCGTGTATGAAGAAGGGTCTTATTTCTCCTTCTGTTTTGAGGCTTGACCTGCAGCATACAATTTGTGTGCTTATATTGTTGTTACATAAATGTGTAGATGCAACAATCTTTTGTTTGCGATGATTACAGACAAATGTTAATGAAAATAATTTAAATATGAATTTAATATTTGAACTTCTTATTCTTTAATAATTATGGTTTATTATTCTGGTATGTTATGAAAACCTTACCCATGTGGTATAGCAATCAACATTTCTTGGAGTCATATTTTTATACTTTTTAAGTTCATAAATTGATAGTCAGACTTTACCCAAATATTTATATCAAATAAAATAAATTCTGCCAAAAAGTATTTGAACATGTTATTTGCTCTTTTGTCAAACCATTGAGTACAGTTCATTTCTAAACTTAATTGTGTTTTACATGTAACCAACACAATGTATGACTTTACAGTATATAAATGGGTGGAGTCTTAAAACACTTTGCTATGAGTTTGTACGAACAATTCTAAGACATGCCTCTAGGAGGGCCTGTATGAGATCTCCAGGGCTGAAGTGTGCGTCCTGTGAGTTGAGGTGGGCACGGACTCTAGATTACACGGATATGAAACGGGACCGTTACGCCAAATATCTTGTTGTGTCTAAGTCACGTGACCGTGTCGTAACTATCGATCATCTATCGAAGCGCCGAGGTTATAAATTTGATGTACACACTCACGTATTTTGTTAAATTATAGTTTCAGTTCTAGGCCGATTTAGACAGATTATATATCATTACAAAGCTTACGTAACGTAGTTTTCAGATATATAAATATATATTAAGTTTTTCTTCTGATTTCGGCAGCCCGGCGAGTTATAACTTTAACTTTTGCAAATAACATACCGTTTTGGAGTTTTAGAATCTAGATTTACGGTTGACATGTTCGTACTTTATACATAATTGTAGCGTTTATATTTGGAGTTCAGTTTTAAAAATAACATCTTGCTTAGGGGAATAGAATTCTGTATACGATAGAAAAAAAAATTGTTTAAAAACGAAAGTAATTAAGGAATGAAGGCCGGAAAATGTAGCGCGCGTTCCTAACGCACTGAACTGATGCTACGGTCTTGGCGATTATGCTTTTGTTTAGATACCGGCCATTGAATTTCCTTTGCCATGATTATTATATTTTTTATGAAATATATTGAAATATTTTGTTCTAGAGACATATCCATAAATCTAAGTATTAATGAAGCTTAATAAATTTACGATTTCATCTCTTGATTATAACACAGAAAGGGTGTTAATTTTATGATGAAACAGCGTATACAAATGTATAGCGGACCCTCTTGATATTTTTCGGCTTTGCATACTTCAAATATAATGGGTGTCAAAACATTCATCGTTTGTTGTTTATTATCAAAAAGGTAATTATGTAAAATTATATGAAAGGTTATTAACCATAAATTATCAATTAATTAAAATTATTTAAAGATTCTTGAAAATCACGGTCAACTGTCTATGCATGTATATTGAAATATCTTTATAAGTTAACAGAGTTATAAATACATAGAATTCTAAATTAAAACTCTGTATTATTTGTATTTTTTGGAAAGATTATTTAACCCCGTTGTGGTCAAATGAGAATGCTGTTTTTAATTATGTTGTTCCGTACACTAACATACACTCTTTATAGGACTACGAAATGACGGAGTTTTTTTACCGGTACCCGCTAAATACGTTAAATGTTAAGTATTAGATTTTTTAAATGTTTAAAATGTACATGTATAGGTATTAAGCACTTATAATTATTGTGATTTAGCTGGCTGACATCTATACAGTATTTAGTTTATGGCAATCTGTATGGGCAGATGACTTTAAATGTTTTCAATACGCTACATATCTTATAAACGCAAAATTGAGTATTTGGCGTTACATTACTCCAAGAAATGACCACTAATACCACGAGAAGACATGGAGGTATCATAAAAAGTGTAAACTGACCAGACATTGCCACCTGTGGTTAGGGACCAATATACAAGTATAGGTCCCTGCTGTGGCGTATGACACCATAGTGTTATTTAGTATTGGTCGGCACAGTATCTGATCATAACGAGATAATTGGCTTGTGCTGAACACAGGGGCAATAAAACCACAGATCTATCAATAAACAAGATTATTGAGATATCTTTTATTGAACACCGCGATAAAAATGCTCAAACCATGGACTCTAGATTACACGGATAAAAAACATGGCAACATTCTCAGAATCATCACTGCTATATGTGTAATCACCTAACAATTCGTCTTAAAATAATTTATATATTTGAGTTGAAGACGATGTACTGTTGTTTAAGTCTGAATAAACTATCTGTCTGCCTGTCTAAATCCAAGCCGTCATCGTCCCGGTGAAAAAAATCTGATTTTCAATAGTTGGACATGATGCCCTGATGTCAAAATACGAAATGACCCGCGTAACACGGACCGTGATTTTCAAGAATCTTTAATAAATTGATAATTTTAGGTAAATAACATTTCAAATAATTATACATAATAACCTTGTTGATAATAAACAGCAAACGATGAATGTTTTTGACACCCATTTTATTTCAAGTATGCATGCAAAGCCGAATAATATCGAGAGGGTCCGCTATATACGCTGTTTCATCATAAATTTTACACCCTTTCTGTGTTATAAACAAGAGCTGAAATCGTTAATTTATTAAGATTCATTTATAATAAGCTTTATTGATATGTTTCGTGAACAAAATACTACAACATATTCCCTAAAAAATATATTAAGATGGCAAAAGAAATTAAATGGCCGGTTTCTAAACAAAAGCATAATCGCCAAGACCGTAGCATCAGTTCAGTGCGTTAGGAACGCGCGCTACATTTTCCCGCCTTCATTCCTTAATTACTTTCGTTTTTAAACAATTTTTTTTCTATCGTATACAGAATTCTATTCTCCTAAGCAAGATGTAATTTTTAAAACTGAACTCCAAATATAAACGCTACAAATTGGTATTAAGTACGAACATGTCAACCGTAAATCTAGATTCTAAAACTCCAAAACGGTATGATATTTGCAAAAGTTTAAGTTATAACTCGCCGGGCTGTCGAAATCAGAAGAAAAACTTAATATATATTGATATATCTGTTTACTACGTAACGTAAGCTTTCTAATGATATATAATTTGTCAAAATCGGCCGAGAAATGAAACTATAATTTAACAAAAGACGTGAGTGGGTACATCAAAATGTATAACCTCGGCACTTCGCTGTACGCTAATCGTAAAAGATCGATAGCCACAACACGTTAAAACGCGCGGTGGTAAAACATAAAATGTGTATTTCTTGTGTTTAACTCGCTATAAATCCATTAATAACAACGGGAATATACTAAAAGTTATATTTTTTTGAAAGAGGAATTAATAAGCAACAAGATAACGTATAAACCAATAAAATCGGATGAATAGTTTTTGCATAAGATTGAATTTACTACAGTAAGGGTCAAATACTCGATTCATCTCCTGTCAATATACACTCCGTGACACATTATAGCAGAGTTTACATTTGCAGGTACCCGTTAAATACGTTGTGTAGCAGTAAATTTGTAAAATATTTTAAATGTATAGTTATTAAACACTTTATTGTTATTTTTAAACTGGCTAATGTATAAACTTAATAGTTCCTAGCTGTTAATCCATTTCGGACAAATGTCTATTTTTTAAATATGTTCAAATATTTTATTTAAGCAACTGTTTAGTTTTTGACTTAATATGCTAGCTAACAGAGATGACATGAAGGTATCATAAATTGTGTTTAGACACATGTGGTTTATGCAGAGACCCCATACAGAGTCATACAAGTATAGGTCCCTGGGTTTATTACACACTGTTTTCTTAGTAAATGTCTGGACAGTATCCGATCATATCGAGGTAATCGGTTTGTGATAAACAAAGGGGCAATTAAACACTGTGTTAAAAATGCTGAAACAAAGAGTGTCAAAACTGGTGTGAACAATTAAATAAAAGCATTTACATTTATCAAGAGGATTTAGTTAATCTGCAACAAGGTAAGTTTTTACAAACAAATAGGTTCAAATCAGTTTCTATATTTGATTACAAAAATTAAATTAATTTGTTGTTTGTTTTCGAACTTATTTGTGTTCGTTCATTGGATTTAATTTAATCTGAACGAATTTCAAGTTCTGAGTATGTTTTGTTCTTCAAAAGGGTCGCGAATATGATTGTAACCTTATCACGATGTGGTTCATCACATGCAAACAATAGCAGAATGGCCGCAGTTTTGACGGCCAAAATTTGAGCATGCGCAAAGGTGACGTCATTATCGGAATCCCCAAAACCTCCTATAAATTAAAAAACCCAGAATTCCAATTGTATGCAAGGAACTCAATCAGGCAGAAAAAGGACTGATTTTAGTGAATTATATGACCTCATTCTGCGAAAACAGGACTTACTGTATGTGAAGTCTGCACAGGCTAATCTGGGATGACACTTCAATAGGACTTACTGTATGTGCAGTCTGCACAGGCTAATCTAGGATGACACTTTCAGTGTTCTGCCGTGGATGCGCCCTTGCGTCATTGGCGCAGAAATAAAAGATTTGTCCCCACCCGTTTTCTGTATATGGGTCCGCGGGCGCACAGGAATTAGGAATACAAACTAATCCATTCAATTTGTTATACGGTAAAGTAATCGAGTGAATGTGTAACTATAACGAATATTTCATTGGATGTGACGTCATTTTGCAGCCAATGGTTACTTTACTTTACACTTATTGCATTGGTAAGTTGAGATTATAACAACCAATCAGATATCAAGGAAATTTCCACACCTATCAAAATGGCGGAAAGTGACCAGACAAAGAAAACAAAAGAGTCTTCCCATGTCCCAACATCGTTTAGCCATGAAAAAAGTCTGCCCCTAAACGTACATTCCAAGCAAATTGGCTTCGAAAATTGTCCTGGTCACTGTTTGAAACTTTGACAACAACAAAATGACATGCAGTTTGTGCCAAAAGCACAAGAAATAAAACGCCTTTACAATCAGTAATTCTATTTATCGAACAAGTACTTTGACACGCAATGCTGATTCCAATGACCATAAATATGTTCAAGGTTTTGTAAATATGTTGACAATTGTTGACAGTTTTAAAAAGTTTTTAAAATGTTCAAGTTTGAATTAGCATGTTACATCCTGTGGACTGGCTGTAAGAAGAAATCAAGCAAATTTAAGAGTGCAAGTAAAAGGTAATTAGTTTCTGAACATTTAATTCTGCTACAAATATATATGTCTGTGTCCCCAGATTTTTTCCTTTTTGTCCCCACTTTTTTAACCCTAAAGGGTCCCTGTCGCCAACAGTAAAGATTCACGGCATAACACTGCACTTTTAATAATAGGACTTACTGTATGTGCAGTCTGCACAGACTAATCTGGGATGACACTTTAATAGGACTTACTGTATGTGCAGTCTGCACAGGCTAATCTGGGATGACACTTTAATAGTCCTTACTGTATGTGCAGTCTGCACAGGCTAATCTGGGATGACACTTTAATAGGACTTACTGTATGTGCAATCTGCACAGGCTAATCTGGGATGACACTTTAATAGGACTGACTGTATGTGCAGTCTGCACAGGCTAATCTGGGTTGACACTTTATTAGGACTTACTGTATGTGCAGTCTGCACAGGCTAATCTGGGATGACACTTAAATAGGACTTACTGTATGTGCAGTCTGCACAGGCTAATCTGGGATGACACTTAAAAAGGACTTACTGTATGTGCAGTCTGCACAGGCTAATCTGGGATGACACTTTAATAGGACTTACTGTATGTGCAGTCTGCACAGGCTAATCTGGGATGACACTTAAATAGGACTTACTGTATGTGCAGTCTGCACAGGCTAATCTGGGATGACACTTTAATAGGACTGACTGTATGTGCAGTCTGCACAGGCTAATCTGGGTTGACACTTTATTAGGACTTACTGTATGTGCAGTCTGCACAGGCTAATCTGGGATGACACTTAAATAGGACTTACTGTATGTGCAGTCTGCACAGGCCTATCTGGGATGACACTTTAATAGGACTTACTGTTTGTGCAGTCTGCACAGGCTAATCTGGGATGACACTTTAAGCACAAACATTAAAACCGATATCCCAGAGCACCACTCAAATACTACTTGTTGTTCGTGTTGCTGCTGCTGCTGCTCCGACCGAATCATAAACAGAAATGGAGCGAGTTCCAATTCCGCCACTCCAAAACCGGGAATTCCGGACAATAATTGTTGTTGAATGGTGTCAATCGCATACTGCTCTTCACACCTAAGGTTTACATTATTTGAAAGCAACATATTGAGGTCAATCATTAAGGGACAATTCACGCAACACCTAGTCTATCTGATGGTTTCTATTTGAGCGACTTGTCAGGAACAATTTGCCGATTCACAGCATCAAATTCTTGCTATGCGAAATCGACACCGGGACCAAAGTCGAACTCACCAAGTGGAAGTGGTGATGAAGCCGCCTTGTGAGCCAGTTTTCATAGGCAAGACGTCTTCGTGCTGAATTTCTTGAGCAAGTTGTAGTAATTGTGCGAGAGGGGGGTCGCAATTGCCATCAACATTTGCTTCAACAACGTTTTTCTTGTTGCGTATTGGCTTCTAATGTTTGCTTAAAAGGAAAAGAAAAGCAAAACTAAAACCACATTTTTGTAATGACAAATGAATATGCCTTGCACCAACTTACTTTACACATCTTCTTTTTTTAATGCCAAACCTTGCCTCTATAAATGATATTTAGAATATCGCAATCATTTTTTTACCAATTACAACTCAGAATAGCAGGTGTTACTAGCACCAACTTGAAATTAAAATTAATTTTAAGCGCACCATCTTGAAAATTTTGGGGTTTTAAACCGTGAAAAATACAAGGTAAAGTACAGTTTGTAGCAAGGTGTAATACTTATCTTAAAACAAGAAACCGTCGGAGACGGGTGATGCTTCCCAAAGTTTTTTTTTGTCACAATATTGCACTATATATTCAGATAAAAGGAAACGTCTTGAGGGCACAGTAGTTGGGGGGACAAGATTTTTTTTATAGAAAATTTTAAAGGGCCATAACTCTGTAAAAAAATCATCCAACCAGAACCCGCTGATAATATGCACATCTCCTCTTGGTAGTGAAGCTTCCCATAAAGTTTCATTGCATTCCGGTCATTAGTTGCTCAGAAATAGCCAGGAAAAGAATTGCACTATATGTACAGTTAATGGAAAATTTCTAAAATTTCAAAGGGCCTTAACTCTGTGAAAAATCATCCGACCAGAACCCCCTGATAATATGCACATCTCTTGGCAGTGAAGCTTCTAATAAAGTTTCATTGAATTCCGGTCATTTGTTGCTGAGAAATAGCCCGGACAAAAATTGTGCACTGACTGACAAACAGACAGACGCACACACGGACAGACAAAGCGTTGACTATATGCTCTCCCCAAAATAAATTTTGGGGGAGCATAAAAACAAACAACAGGCGTAACTTAAGCAATGTAAAGTGTGAGACTGTACACCTTTAAATTTGCAATTATACAACTTAAAATGTTACATGTGTGAATAATCAACTTTAAATGTAAGACTTGATAATTTATAATGTGATACTCAGCAACTTTAAATTTGAGACAATACCAAATAAATAGGACACTATATAACTTAAAATGTGAGACTGTACACATTTAAATATGCCAGTATAAATCTTAATACGTGAGACTAAACAACTTTAAATGTGAGACTTAACAATTTTAAAAGAGAGACAATACGACTGGATGACATATAAGAAACAATAGATGTGAGTTAAATACTGTAAGTGTATAAGTACTTGATCACACACATTTTGCCTATGGATTAGACAGAAATACAGATGAACGTCTTTGATGAATTCAGTCTACGACTCTCTATCTTGCTACAACGGTCAATTATACTAGTAATTATAGCCTATTCTGGTTTAACATATTCACTGTACTATATGTGATATTGAATGAATATTAGTTACTTTCGTCTTAATTTGGCACCGTTTTTGTATGACAGACCTTAGATTTAAAGTTTCACTCCTTTAAGCAATATAGTGCTATTGTTGCAAACATCTGGGCTCTAATTTAAAATAATCATATCCAATTATATGTTAAATAAACAATTTTTATAACACCAACAACTTCAAAATAGTAATAAAACTTAGTAAACTTAGCAAATTAAGCCATTTATTCTTATAAAATACTATAAAATGTGCTACAACTAGTGGCTAGCTCTGTGCAGAGTTTATTTTGACCATTTCTGAAATTGGGCCAATTTTGGGGAAATTGTGCTGTTTTGATTTAAACTGGGAAAATGGGTTGTTTTTATGCTAACAAATATTTAAAAATTGAGAATACGTGTAATAAATATTAATTGCACTAAGGTTCAACTTAAAGAAGTTAATAAGGAAATGAACTCGATGTTGCAACCTATTAGAACATTTTTTTTCCTGGCAAACCTTGAATTGAGAATTTCAGCCTGTTATTATGGAAAATATAGACTTTTTTGAGGTTAGGAATGGGGCTTAATTTCGGACCCAACTTTGACAAAATAAATAACACTGTTAGGTCTCACGTGAAGCTCAAGAAGCTGAGATGACATGCTAGCCTCGCTGATATGCTAAGGGCCTTGTTTGAGTTCTGATAAATGTCGGGTTGAGAGTTGAAGGGCTTACTGGACCATACAGCAAAACTGCTGTCATTTTTCAAAGCTTTCTCTTTCGCAAATTCAATGCAAGGCCCTTCTGGCTTAGAGTGCTAAGTGCTCATAACAAAACCAGAAGTGTTCACTTTTAGCACCTTGTGTCCAATATTTGGCGGAATTCACGTCTGAGGCACACCCCATGGATGTATCGTGCTCTGGCTGTTTACAACCAAGGTATTACTGCCTTTCTTTGTCAGCAAAAGCGTCAAAAGATTGTTCTCTTTGGTCAGTTTGGACGTCTGAGAGGACAAATCGGGACAGTCCATAACGCTGTTACTGTCCAAACTTTGGACAGTAGAAACAAAGCACTTTGATTGTTCCTTGACTTTCTCCTGTTCCTTGCTGAATTTATGTTTGTCCAATAATGAATGGAACAAATTATTAAATATTTTATTCTTCGTGATATTCGTTGTAATGTTCAACAGCAAGAACTGACTGTTAGCGTTACCATAGCTACTGCTTTACCTCCTGGTATCTATAACACTCATCTAACTCTGGCATTGAGCTTAACAAACCTTCTCAGGCTCAAGTGTGAAAAACTCGACGCGTACATTGCGGTTGTTGAGAAAAGCGCGTGAAAACACTTCGTGCTCAGAATTTCCTGCAGAACGGAACTGCTCAATGATGCTGACCCTTTTAGGCCGGAGGTCAAGGGATGGGGGTTAAGGGTCAGGGGAGGAGAAAGGTCATCCTGGACTGGTGCTCCTTGCAGGCCGGACTGGTGCTCTTGCTGGGCAAACTCGATATCAATGCTGGTGCTCTCCTGAAAACAACAACAACACAGTGGGTGATATGAACTTGTAAGAAATGTTTATATTACAATCTTTAACTAACTATGCCTCTTGATTGGATGTGAAGGTTTTAAACAGCAAAACTTCATTCTCAGGAATTTCTAATATGGCATTTTATTGGTTCTTTGTCAAAAATAGTATGAACGTTAATACAATAAAACCATTTTGTATTAAAACATTAAAAGTGTTGGCTAATGCTTTACTAACCTGTAAATTCATAATTATTATCCTTACTTTATTTTCATTGATGTAATTTTATAAGCCAATATGCGGCTCATCAAGTGTGTCCACATAAGCTTATCAGGTGGGACACTTTCTGAATATACTGGATTTTCATAAAGAGGATACTTTTTTCAACAAAAAACACCTTAAAGAAAAAAGTGTTGTCCATGATAAGCCATGCACATGCATTAAACCCTATTTCCCCACATCACAGCTTATCTTTATAGTAAGTTTTATTCCAGAATAAAACAAAAGAAAAGTCATCTTGTCAAAAATTTAATATTTTTTTAATTGTACTCCTTATATTAATCACGTTACAATGCCTTCACTTATGTTTTACTGTTAATATATGTTTCAATAAATGGGGCAACAATTAAATATTAAAGTCTTCCCAAAGTTGCAAAAACACACACAATTGTTTGCCATGCTTACAGATCTTTGATTGTTAAAATCTTTTAAATAGACGACAGTTCCAACGTAAATAAACATGTAATAAAGTTGTAGGACATATTTAAACAAGAAACAGTCGGAGACGGGTGATGCTCCCCAAAGTTGTTTTTTTGTCACAATATTGCACTATATATTCAGATAAAAGGAAACATCTTGAGGTGCATAACTTTGGACAAAATAATAAGATGGATGGTTTATCAACTTAAATATTTCAAAGGGCCATAACTCTCTAAATAAATCATCGAACCAGAACCCACAAATAACATGGGCATCTCCTCAAGGTAGTTAAGCTTCCCATAAAGCTTCATTGTATTCCAGTCAATAGTTGGGGAGAAATAGCCTGGACAAGAATTGAACTATGTACAGTTTATAGAAAATTTCAAAGGGCCATAACTCTGTGAAAAATCATCCGACTACAACCAGCTGATAATATGCACATCTCCTGTTGGTAGTGAAGCTTCCCATAAAGTTTCAATGAATTCCCATAATAAGTTGCTGAGAAATAGCTTGGACAAGAATTGCACTATATGTACAATGGAAAACTTCAAAGGGCCACAACTCTGTAAAAAATCATCCGACGAAAACTGTCTGATAATATGCACATCTCCTGTTAGTAGTGAAGCTTCCCATAAAGTTTGATTGAATTCCAGTCATTAGTTGCTGAGAAATAGCCCCGACAAGAATTGCACTATATGTACAGTTAATGGAAAATTTCAAAGGGCCATAACTCTGTGACAAATCATCCGACCAGAACTGGCTGATAATATGCACATCTCCTTTTGGTAGTCAAGCTTCCCATAAAGTTTCATTGAATTCCGGTCATTAGTTGCTGAGAAATAGCTCGGACAAGAATTGCACTATATGTACAGTTAATGGAAAATTTCAAAGGGCCATAACTCTGTGTAAAATCATCCGACCAGAACCGGCTGACAATATGCACATCTCCTCTTGGTAGTGAAGCTTCCCATAAAGTTTCATTGAATTCCAGTCATTAATTGTTGAGAAATAGCCCGGACAAAAATTGTGCACGGACGGACGGACACACTGACGGACAGACAAAGCGGCGACTATATGCTCAATTTTGGGGGAGTATAAAAAACCCTTAAGCAGAGGTGGCAATCACGTTATAGTCAAGATGGCGACGTCCATACTGAGACGGTTATTTTCCGCCGTTTTATACCCTTTATTACTTCTGTTTATTTTTTAAATGACGCTCACTTTCCAGCCATATCAGTAAAAAGGTGATAAGCGTTTATTTCGTATTTAAATTCGCTTTATATCTCGACTTAACTCCCAACATTTTTTCTTAGTGGAGCCCTAATTAGGTCACCCAGCTAAGAAATTTCGCACCGAGTCAAGTCGAGATATAGAGCGAATATAACTATGAAATAAAAGCCAGTAACTGTCTTCCTTAAATGGCTGGAAAGTGAGTGGCATAAAACAAATAATACAAGTAAAATAGGGTATCAAACGACGAAAAATACCTGCCTCTGCATGGATGTCGCCATCTTGTTTGTCACGTGATTACCCCCTCTGTTAAGGGCAACAACTCAATGCTGGTACAGATCGACAGTTCTTCCCCCTTGTTAGTGACATTGATTAAACAGCAACTTAAGAGCAACAAGGGACACAATTGTCACAAAACGAGGTTTTCAATTTGAAACAAGAGCTTGTCACAGTAGTGCCAAATCCCCGCCGAAATGTGTTTGCTTGTATGACAACATTTGTTTTAGAGAGTAGAATAATATTTGTAAAAACAAATAAAGGGAGATAATTCATTATTCTCCGTACAAAAATTTACTTTGAAATTAAATAAAGGGATATAATTCAAACACTAAGGTAAATAGAGTTATGGTTCTTAGTCACTACACTTCACCTACTTGCCATCTGTTTAAGTTTGAAGTTTCAAGTAAATCCCTTCAGTAGATTTAGAGTTATGCTCCGGACAAAAATTTACTTTAAAACAAGGGCTGTTTGTAAAACATGCATGCCCCCCATATGGGCTGTCCGTTGTAGTGGCAGCCATTGTGTGAATACGTTTTTTGTCACTGTGACCTTGACCTTTGACCTCAAAATCAATAGGGGTCATCTGCGAGTCATGATCAATCTTCCTATGAAGTTTCATGATCCTAGGCATATGCGTTCTTGAGTTATCATCCGAAGACCATTTTACTATTTCGGGTCACCGTGACCTTGACCTTTGACCTAGTGACCTCAAAATCAATAGGGGTCATCTGCGAGTCATGATCAATCTACCCATGAAGTTTCATGATCCTAGGCGTATGCGTTCTTGAGTTATCATCCGGAAACTATTTTACTATTTCAGGTCACCGTGACCTTGACCTTTGACCTAGTGACCTCAAAATCAAAAGGGGTCATCTGCAAGTCATGATCAATGTACCTATGAAGTTTCATGATCCTAGCCCCAAGCGTTCTTGAGTAATCATGCGGAAACCACCTGGTGGACGGACCGACCGACAGACCGACCAACCGACATGTGCAATGCAATATACCCCCTCTTCTTCCAAGGGGGGCATAATTATATAAAAGGGGAGATAATTCAAAAACTAAGGTAGACAGAGTTATGGTTCTTGGTCACTGCACTTCTCCTAGTTGCCATATGTTTATATTTCAAGTTTCAAGTAAATCCCTTTAGTACATTTAGAGTTATGCTCCGGATAAATTTACTTTAAAGTTATAAAAAAGGGGAGATAATTCAAAAACTAAGGTAGATAGAGTTATGGTTCTTAGCAGGGACCTATACAAACAAAGGGATGCGAAACTCAAATGAAGCGAAAAAACAAGCTAACGCGTTGTTACGCAAAACGGAAACGAGACTTGCGACCCAACGAGACTTCGCGCGACGAGGCAAATTTTCACAGCCGCCATTGACAGAGAGACCTTGACAAAGCGATCAAGTCAGATTAAGATTACAAATTAGCCAAGTGTTGCCAACAAAGAAGTATTCTTTGCAAAGGTTTGTTGAATTTGAGACATCTTATTGTTTTATTTGTTTTCGACTATGCTTTGTATTTACTAATAAAAAAAACGGTGGGTAGTTTCACCAAATCATGCTTATCATTGTTTACACTTCCATAAGCCGATAAACATATGTCGTGGCTTTTTTCAAATACAACTCTACACTATTCATGTTGGTATTCTTAGAAACGTTACATTTCAATGCATTGTGTGGTGAAAACTTAATGTACATTATTTGCAAAATCATTATTTTATAATCGCTCAAAGATTATAGAATTTTAGTCATTTTTTTATTTTGTAATCACTATCAGTGTTATCAACGTATGTCGCAGCTTTTTTCGAAAGGCTCAGTCAATACTATCCCTATATTAATCTTGTTGGTATCTCCACAAACGCTACATTTCAATGCATTGTGTGGTGCAAATTTTATTTGTATTATTTGCAAATTCATGGTTTTGAATGAGCACATAAACAATACAATTTTAGTGTTTTTTTTATATTTTGTAATCACTATCAATTTGATCAGCATATGTCGTGGCTCTCTTCGAAAGGCTCAGTCAATATTAGCCCTATATTTATCATGGTGGTATCTTTACAAACATTACATTTCAATGCATTGTGTGGTGCAAATTTAATTTGCATTTTTTTTATACAAATTTCTAATTTGTATTAGCTCAAAAACAATACAATTTTTGTCATTTTTTAAATTTTGTAACCACTATTAGTTTGATCAACATATGTCACAGCTTTTTTCGAAAGGATCAGTCAATACTAGCCCTACATTAATCATGTTGTTAATTTTTCCTGTGTATAATTGTGTACGGTCCAATGAGCATATATTTCCATACTTCTGTTTTAAATTAATATTTTTTTATATTTTCAGTGCGCTGAAAAGAAGCAAAAGAGGGTCTCTTGCTCTTTAGACGAAAAGTTTGAACCCGCAAAAGAAAATGTCATGACGCCAGCGAAACTTGGGCGTACAAACCCAGGTCATTTCCACATTAAGAACTGTTAATGGTTGATAAACATTGTGGACTTTAAATAGTGCTGACATACATGGGTGATCAAAGCTATGCCAAGGATACTGATACTGATTCAACACTGAAATTTGATTACTTTCTTTTCCTGAGACGTACCTTGACCATCCTAGCACTAAGATGATGCTACTATATTCATGTCTACTCGATAAAGCAGTGGCGACAACAAACTTCACAAGCATTCAGACTTGCCTAAGACAAAAGAAAATTCAATCTTAATTAGTTTCAAATATTCAATGGATAAAATTAAACTGTTGCATTTTTTCATAAATGAACACATTCCAACAGTGAATATCTCTGCTAAACTCAAACGTGACTGTTAGATCTTTGATCATGTTAATCAAAATTCTGTTCCCAGAACTCATTATAAATATAAATTGTTCAAACTTGTTAAAACAAGATAATTTGGTATTTAATTTTAATAAGCTTTTTGTGTATTGCTGAAGGCTTTGAATAAATCTTCTGCATCACCATGTCTGGAGGAACTTCAGTCTTTTGTTGTTGAAATAATAAATAGAACATTGTTAGCCTTATTATTAAGTTCTATTTCACATTGCAAATAGTTACTTGTGCAAAATCTTTTTCAAACATGTGATTTTTTCACATGCTATTTTAAAATATTTTCTCTAACTGAATGCTCATTACACCTAGTAACATGAATGTATTGTTACACATACTCTTAAAATTAAATAATACCAAGATTACCTATCATGCATGTACTAATGTGTATGTATCAGTGATTACTGATTTATACTGAGAAATAAAACATAAACAACTTTTATGAATTGCCTTGCCTTCAAATTCTGCTGATTTTTATTCAATACTTGAACACGAAATCACGAAAAGACTTTCAGTACTACTATGGATATCATGTTCAAAACGAGTCCAACAGAATAATATAATGGCATGCGAACCTTCATTGTCTCGGATGATAAAGAACAAATATACATTTTAAATTGTACGCAATTGACACGCGTTGATAATGTTGATATTTTTCACACAGCAGGGTAACATTTTTAATTAATTAAAAGACCGGTCTTTGCTATAAGCACATATGTGCGATATACAATGGCAATTGAAACCCTGAGAAACAAATGGTATTGTTACTCGTCAACGCATCCGGTAATTGGGTTCCGTGTAGCATACTGCGTATTAATATTACTAATTTTTTATTTACAAGACACACAAGGCAGAATTGAACAAATATGTATCTGTTTATTAAACAACAAAAGTCGAATATTGCGAAACAACTATCACTATACATGAGCTAGATCGCTCGCAATCCAATGAATCGATCTGCTTTCCTTCAACTACATGAAGGTCAGATTAGCTGCACAGGTTCTGAGCGACTCTGTTGATGAAGATTAAAATGACATGCGAAACTTTCCGAGGTTAAAAGAACAATTATACATTTTGAGTTGATTGCACTTAACATGTCTTGATAATGTTGCTATTTTAAACAAAACATGGTAACATTTTAATTATATTAAAAGACCTGTCTTTTGTACATGCACAAACGATAAACAACAGCAATTTTACCCTGGCGAGACAACCGGCAATTAATATTTATCAAAGGGTCCGATAATTGGGTCCCTGTTTGACATACTGCGTAATAATTTGACTAATTTGATTGATTTTGAGATCAACAACGCAACACTTTAACAAATAGGTACTTGTTTATTTAACATAATATAATTTGAATCCGAAAAAACGTAACCCGCTCAATAAGGAAATCCCTCGCAATTGATATCATGTAGCCGCATTATCGCTACACAGAGACCAATTGATTGAGATTATCAAATCTCGCGCACCAGTTTATTTCGCGTGCTGTAACGGGATATCGTGAGGTTGCTAATCCCTTTGTTTGTATAGGTCCCTGTTCTTATTAACTGCACTTTTCCTTCTTGCCATCTGTTTATATTTCAAGTTTCAAGTAAATCCCTTCAGTAGATTTAGAGTTATGCTCCAGACAAAAATGTACTTTAAAATTATATAAAAGGGGAGATAATTCAAAAACTAAGGTAGATAGAGTTGTGGTTCTTGGTCACTGCACTTCTCCTAGTTGCCATCTGTTTATATTTCAAGTTTCAAGTAAATCCCTTCAGTAGATTTAGAATTATGCTCCGGACAAAAATTTACTTTAAAATCATATAAAAGGGGAGATAATTCAAAAACTAAGGTAGATATAGTTGTGGTTCTTGGTCACTGCACTTCTCCTAGTTGCCATCTGTTTATATTTCAAGTTTCAAGTAAATCCTTTTAGTATATTTAGAGTTATGCTCCGGACAAAAATTTACTTTAAAGTTAAATTAAAGGGGATATAATTCAAAAATTAAGGTAGATAGAGTTATGGTTCTTGGTCACTGCACTTCTCCTAGTTGCCATCTGTTTATATTCTAAGTTTAAAGTAAATCCATTCAATAGATTTGGAGTTATGCTCCGGACAAAGTTTCAGCCGGACGGACAGGAACAATTACTATATCCCCTCCGAATTTTTTTTCGGCGGGGATAAAAAAAAGTCTGATAAAGGGAGACAAGTCAAACTGAACTGATTGTTTAAAATTAACCCCCTTTGTTTCAAAATAAATCTATTTTTAGTCGTGGCGACCTTGACCTTGGAGATATTGAATAAATTCTTTTGTGTGACACACCGTCCAATGATGGTGAACAAATGTGCCAAATGAATTTAAAATCTAAAAATGAATGAAATAGTTATGGCCTGGACAAGCTCATTTATGGCCATTTTTGGCCTTTGAACTCGAAGTGTGACCTTGACCTTGGAGATATCGACGTAATTCTTGCGTGCCACACACTATCTAATGATGGTGAACAAATGTGCCAAATGATTTTAAAATCTCACAATGAATGACAAAATTATGGCCCGGACAAGCTTGTTCCGCCCGCCCGCCAGCCCGCTGACATTCACCAATCTAATAACCAGTTTTTTCCTTCGGAAAACCTGGTGAAAAAACTCACTGCTGGTGCAGATTTTTAGTTCTCTTTCTTGTTAGTGTTAGCTAAATTAATTAAAAAGCAACTAAACAGCAAAAACTCACTGCTGGTGCAGATCTACAGTTCTCTCTCTTGTAAGTGTAAGCTAAAATGTCCTTCATGATGTAATATACGGACTCAAAAAATGTGACATTGGTGTTTTCAATATTTTATTTCAAAACATTCAAGTTATACAGCTGGATAGGGAGATGAACTTTGGATTGTGATTAATTTCTTTTTCTTTGTCTTCAATTGGAAATATAAGGCAGTCATTTTGGAAAATTACAAAGGTTTAATATTGGGAATGGGGCAAATTTTGGACCCACAATTTGACAAACATGAGATGTTTTTGTCAGAAACAAATGCTCCCTACTGTGCCGCTTTGATTTAATTTTTTATATATTATTATATCCATTTAAAAAATACTACTTCCCTTGTGAAAATGATCTGTACCTGCCAAATGATAAATATAAATTATCTCCCTTTAAAGCGTATTACTTCCCTTGGATTTTGTTTGACCTTTGAACATGAAGATTGACCTTGACCTTTCACCACTCAAAATGTGCAGCTCCATGAGATACACATCCATGGAAAATATCAAGTTGCTATCTTCAATAATGCAAAAGTTACAGCCAATGTTAAAGTTTTCGGACGGACGCACAGACTGACGGACAGTTCAACTGCTATATGCCACCCTACCGGGGGCATAAAACAACAACATTGTATACACACCAAAAACTTAACACCTCCTCGCAAACGGGCTCTTTACGACCATGGTATTAGATGGAATATATTCCAATCATATACCATAATTACTTTAATTGTACGGACACTCTAAGTTTTCGGACACCCTCTTTTTAGCAAAAATAATTATTTTTTCGTGACTCTTTATTTTCGGACATTTGGGTTTTCGTCCATAGTAAATGTCTCCAAATTGTTTGGACAGAATATTTTACAGCGCTATTCTATAGACTGCGGCCTTGTTTTCGCTTATCATGTGACACTTGGATCATGGATTTTCACAACCGGATTGAGGTCATAAAACTTGGCAGATTGATGCCTGAGGGCAATGGACCATTACGTTTGCACAATTGGGTAAATAACTATGTGTACCGGTAGAAAACAATGGATTCATCCTACAGCATTTGAAACAGTTTTGTCCTATTAAGGAAGCAAAATGTTTATGTTTTTACTTTATGGTTCTATCATTTCAGGCAAGAGTTAGCAAAGCTGTGAAATTGTATTCATTTCAAAGCAGAAAAAGAAGAGTAAATCACAATACAATTATTGTACATTGATTTATTGCCTTTATTTCAATCTAATTATAATTTTCCGATTATATTTTATAACAAGAAACCATCGGAGACGGGTGATGGTCCCTAAGTTTTTTTTTGTCACAATATTGCACTATATTTTCAGATATAAGGAAACGTCTTGAGGGCACAGTACTTGGGGGAACAAGAATTTTTTTATATAAAATTTCAAAGGGCCATAACTCTGTGAAAAATCATCCGACCAGAACCTGCTGATAATATGCACATCTCCTCTTGGTAGTGAAGCTTCCCATAAAGTTTCATTGAATTCCGGTCATTAGTTGCTGAGAAATAGCTCGGACAAGAATTGCACTATATGTACAGTTGATGGAAAATTTCAAAGGGCCATACCTCTGTGAAAAATCATTTGACTAGAACCCGCTGATAATATGCACATCTTCTCTTGGTAGTGAAGCTTCCCATAAAGTTTCATTGAATTCCAGTCATTAGTTGCTGAGAAATAGCCCGGACAAGAATTGCACTATATGTACAGTTAATGGAAAATTTCAAAGGGCCAAAGCTCTGTGAAAAATCATCCGACCAGAACCCGCTGATAATATGCACATCTCCTCTTGGTAGTAAAGCTTCCCATAAAGTTTCATTGAATTCCGGTCATTAGTTGCTGAGAAATAGCCCGGACAAAAATTGTGCATGGACGGACACACAGACGGACGGACAGACGAAGCGGCAACTATATGCTCCCCCCCAAATTTTTTGGGGGAGCATAAAAAGTATTAAGGGGGTTGCTGCAGTTTATTTAACCGAGGATATATTTATTAACACCGATGATGCTATTATCACAACTCAATATTTGTGTATCATCAGAAATGTTCATAATACAATTGTCAGTGGTTCAATCCCAGGTGGGGTTAACTTTTTTAAAACTTTTTTTTCTTTCTTTAATTTCATTCTTGTTTTATACTGGAGCTCTTTAGTCCTGTAGTTTACATTTATTAATTTAAAGCATTTAATCACAAACTTCAAAACATGCCATAATCTGTGAACAAGTATAAGTAACTTATTAATAAGGTCGAGTTTGATACTGTATGGTATTATGTTTGTGATTAAATATTGTTTTTTATTAATGTTTTTTGGTAAGCTGTTGTGATCCCAGTTAAGATTGTAAACAATTTCTTATGTTTATGCATATTTATAACAATCTATGTACCGGTACTTGGGTTTTGCCTAATTGCTGGATTTTATGAAATTTGACTTAGACGGTAGGGATAGTTAAAACAAAAAATCTCTGTTAAAAGTGTGGTAACCCCCTTTTTTTATTTGTGTTTTATGATGACAATATGTAGATGAACATATTTGAGCAGTTTAGCAGAATTCTATTAGACATAAAAAAAAAATTCCATTTATGTGGTTACAATATTAAAACAAGAGCACCGCATAACCTGTGCCACGCTCGGCTGCGAAAGCTTGTCAGAATTGTTTTTTTTTTTAGAGGTCACAGTGACCTTGATCTTTGACCTTGTGACCCAAAAATGGGTGTGGCGTGTAAAACTCATCAAGGTGCATCTACATATGAAGTTTCAAAGTTGTAGGTGGAAGCACTTTGATATTAGAGGAAAATATCAAGGTTTTAGCACAACGCAGGCGGACGACACAACGACGACGACGACACGAAAACAACGAGCTGGCTATGACAATTGCTCAGGTTTTCTCCCAAAACAGCCGAGCGTTTTTTGGGTGACATAAAAATTGAAAAAAAAAAATTTCTTAAAATTTTACTTGTGTACTCCATTTTATTGGTAGTGTGTGGTTTAATTTAATGGTATATGAAGGTTATTAATTATTTTTACGCAATTAGAGATTTTTCAGTTTTATTAAAAAAAGTACATGTTATATAAGCAAATTCATTGAATTGATATCCCACGCCATTATACTTCTGGACACAAGATATGGCTCCGGACACACAAAAAAAGCAATTTTTTAACAAGAGATGTGTTCGTCAGAAACACAATGCCCCCTATTGCGCCGCTTTGAAATTTTTAATATTTTTTTTTGACCTTGAAGGATGACCTTGACTTTGAACTTTCACCACTCAAAATGTGCAGCTTCATAAGAACGCCGCTTTAAAAAAATTAAAAAAAATTACCTTTGACCTTGAAGGATGACCTTGACCTTGAACTTCCACCACTCGAAATGTGCAGCTTCATGAGAATGCTGCGTTGAAATTTTTTTTTTTTATAACTTTTGACCTTGAAGGATGACCTTGACCTTAAACTTCCACCACTTAAAATGTGCAGCTTCATGAGATACACATGCATGCCAAATATCAAGTTGCTATCTTCAATATTGAAAAAGTTATGGCCAATGTTAAAGTTTTCGGACGGACAGACGCCATATATTTGACATTTGACCTTGAAGGATGACCTTGACCTTCACCTTTCACCACTCAAAATGTTCAGCTCCATGAGATACACATGCATGCCAAATATCAAGTTGCTATCTTCAATAGTGAAAAAGTTATGGCCAATGTTAAAGTTTTTGGACGGACGGACAGACGCCATATACTTGACATTTGACCTTGAAGGATGACCTTGACCTTCACCTTTCACCGCTCAAAATGTGTAGCTCTGTGAGATGCACATGCATGCCAAATATCAAGTTGCTATCTTCAATATTGAAAAAGTTATGGCCAATGTTAAAGTTTTCAGACGGACAGATGCCATATATTTGACATTTGACCTTGAAGGATGACCTTGACCTTCACCTTTTACCACTCAAAATGTTCAGCTCCATGAGATACACATGCATGCCAATTATCAAGTTGCTATCTTCAATAGTGAAAAAGTTATGGCCAACGTTAATTTTTTTTTCCGGACGGACGACAGACTGACATACACACATACTGACATACACACATACTGACTGACGGACAGTTCAACTGCTATATGCCACCCTACCAGGGGCATAAAAATACAAAGGGCCATAACTCCGTTATTATTCGATGGCGTACTATGCCATTTGGCGTGCATCATCCTCTTATCCATATATATACTCATACAAAGTTTCAATGAAATCTGCCAAAGCACTTCCAAGATATGGCTCCGAGACAAAAGTGCCGGACGGACGGAAGGACGGACAACCCCAAAACAATATCCCTCCGCCTATGGCGGGTGATAATAATGGTGAATAAAATCAAAACAAGGCTGGTGACCCTATGTCGTTATTTCATTTTTCATATAATATTTGTAAATATGTATCTTAAATATAAATTTTGGACAAAATCTATAAGATGGAAAAAAATCAGCAAAACTGCAGCAACACCCCTTAATCAATATAAATTTCTTAAAAGCCATGGTGTACATTGAAATGAGATTCTAACAAGAACACCGCCTTGCGGGTGCAGACCGCTCATCTTTTTTCTTTTTAAAGGTGAAGGGACTCTCAATTTCAATCACAAAGGAGGGAGGGGTGGAGTGAAGAGGGGTGTATAGTGTGGGGGTGTGGACATTTATTACATTATCTTCCAAAAATGCGATTTAAAAAAAAAAAATTCGGGGTTAGGGGGGGGGGGGGGGGGGGGATGGGAGGGGATTCTTGGGTGCGATGGTTGGACGATATTGAAAAAAAAAAAAAAAAGATATTTGTGCTTTTTAACCGTTTCAAAAAAAAACAAGGGACAAAATTGTCACAAAACCAGGTTTTCATTGTGAAAAAAAAATCTGATAAAGGGAGAAAACTCAAACTGAACTTTTGAAATGACCAAAAAAAATTAACCCCCTTTGTAATTTTTTTTTTTTTTTTTAAAATCTATTTTTAGTCGTGGCGACCTTGACATTGGAGATATTGACGTGATTCTTTCGTGGGACACACCGTCCCATGATGGTGAACAAATGTGCCAAATGATTTTAAAATCTCACAATGAATGACATAGTTATGGCTCGGACAAGCTCATTTATGGCCATTTTTGACCTTTGAACTCAAAGTGTGACCTTGACCTTGGAGATATCGACGTAATTATTTCGCGCGACACACCGTCCAATGATGGTGAACAAATGTGCCAAATGATTTTAAAATCTGACAATGAACGACATAGTTATGGCCAGAACAAGCTCATTTATGGCCATTTTTGACCTTTGAACTCAAAGTGTGACCTTGACCTTGGAGATATCGACGTAATTATTTCGCGCGACACACCGTCCAATGATGGTGAACAAATGTGCCAAATGATTTTAAAATCTGACGATGAACGACATAGTTATGGCTCGGACAAGCTCATTTATGGCCATTTTTGACCTTTGAACTCAAAGTGTGACCTTGACCTTGGAGATATCGACGTAATTATTTCGCGCGACACACCGTCCAATGATGGTGAACAAATGTGCCAAATGATTTTAAAATCTGACAATGAACGACATAGTTATGGCCCGGACAAGCTTATTCCGCCAGCCCGCCAGCCAGCCAGCCCGCCAGCCAGTCAGCCAGCCCGCCCGCATTCGCCAATCTAATAACCATTTTTTTCCTTCGGAAAACCTGGTTAAAAATTGGGGGGGGGGGGTGTGTGGGATGGGGACGGGGGGTAAAGTGTGAGGGTGTTGTGGTCATTTGTAAGATGATCTTAAAAAAAAAATTAGAGGGGGGGGGAGGATTCGGGGGGGGGGGGGGGGGGCACGGGGGATGGTTTGGGTGGAGTCTATTGTGGTATGTCAGGTAAGAGTAGTTTTGTCAAAGTATCAATCAAATTTAATCATAAATAAAAAAGTTATGGCAATTTTAGCAAAATTTATTAATTTGACCTTGAGAGTCAAGGTCATTTAAAGGTCAAGGTAAAATTCAACTTGCCAGGTACAGTAACCTCATGATAGCATAAAAGTATTTGAAGTTTGAAAGCAATAGCCTTGATACTTTAGAAGTAAAGTGGATCGAAACACAAAATTTAACCATATATTCAAAGTTACTAATTAAAAAAAGGGCCATAATTCCGTAAAAATGACAACCAGAGTTATGCAACTTGTCCTTTTACTGTCCCCTTATGATAGTTTGCGAGTGTTCCAAGTATGAAAGCAATATCTGATACTTTAGGGGTAAAGTGGACCAAAACACACATTTTAACCAAATTTTCAATCTTCTAAGTATAAAAAGGGCACATAATTCTGTCAAAATGCCAGTCAGAGTTACATAACTTTGCCTGCACAGTCCCCTTATGATAGTTAGTAAGTGTTGCAAGTATGAAAGCAATAGCTTTGATACTTAAGGAATAAAATGGACCTAAACACAAAACTTAACCAAAATTTTTAATTTTCTAAGTAAAAAAAGGGCACATAATTCTGTCAAAATGCACGCCAGAGTTATCTAACTTTACCTGCCCAGTCCCCTCATGATAGTAAGTAGATGTACCAAGTTTGAATGCAATAGCATTGATACTTTCTGAGAAAAGTGGACCTAAATGCAAAACTTAACCGGACGCCAACGCCGACGCCAAGGTGATGACAATAGCTCATAATTTTTTTTCAAAAAATAGATGAGCTAAAAATAGTGTTAGGCGCTGTGTACATGGAAGTGCATCTAAGTACAAATATTAAGTGCTTGTTTATTTTCTTAACAAGGGAGAATATACTTGTTATTTTGGCAAAGAAAAATGTTAAGGGTTGCTTCCCTTGTGAACAGTACGGTGTAGTATCACATGGAACTATCGACATATCTTGCGCTTGGTCATTTAAACGTCAACAAAATATAATCGAAAAAGTTTTGTGGTAACTTCACAGAAACAAGGGCTGTTTGTAAAACATGCATGCCCCCCATATGGGCTGTCAGTTGTAGTGGCAGCCATTGTGTGAATACGTTTTTTGTCACTGTGACCTTGGCCTTTGACCTAGTGACCTGACAATCAATAGGGGTCATCTGCCAGTCATGATCAATGTACCTTTGAAGTTTCATGATCCTAGGCGTAAGGGTTCTTGAGTTATCATCCGGAAACCATTTTACTGGTTCGAGTCACTGTGACCTTGACTTTTGACCTAGTGACCTGAAAATCTATAGGGGTCATCTGCCAGTCATGATCAATGTACTTATGAAGTTTCATGATCCTAGGCGTAAGCGTTCTTGAGTTATCATCCGGAAACCATTTTTTTGTGTAGTCACTGACCTTGACCTTTGACCTAGTGACCTGAAAATCAATAGGGGTCATCTGCAAGTCATGATCAATGTACCTATGAAGTTTCATGATCCTAGGCCTAAGCATTCTTGAGTTTTCATCCGGAAACCATTTTACTATTTCGAGTCACTGTGACCTTGACCTTTGACCTAGTGACCTGAAAATTAATAGGGGTCATCTGCCAGTCATGGTCAATGTACCTATGAAGTTTCATGATCCTAGGCCTAAGTGTTCTTGAGTTATCATCCGGAAACCATCTGGTGGATGGACAGACGTACACATGGGTAAAACAATATACCCCATCTTCTTTGAAGAGGGGCATAATAACAGATTTAAAGGCATTTTTTCTAAGTAATTAAATTATAACGACCACTTGTACCGTCGGACTAGCAAATTCTTTATTTACTTGTCTGGACCAACAATTTGGTTGTCCCGGACAGTCGGACTACCGTTAATGTCTACACCTGCACTAGCCCAAATAGATTTTCACTAGCCTAAACCCTTCAGGCGCATTTTGCACACTACATAATAGTTTCTAATGTTGAAAGCAAAACTTCACATTATGTAAGTAAATAACAATAATATAACACACTACAATGTTCTTATGCTCAACATCACATTTTAATTCAAATCACAGGTATTGGGCGCGTGGCTAAGATACTTTAAAGGGATCTTTTCACGTTTTGGTAAATTGACAAAATTGAAAAAAGTTGTTTCAGATTCGCAAATTTTCGGTTTAGTCATGATATTTGTGAGGAAACAAAATTACTGAACATTAACCATGGTCTAATATAGCCATTATATGCATCTTTTGACGATTTAAAAACCTTAAAATTATAAAGCGTTGCAACGCGAAATGATTGAATAATTTGGAGAGTTCTGTTGTTGTCTTTTAAATCTTGGCAGGATAGCTCAGTTGGCTAATGCGTTTTTACTTCAGGATTCCGGGGGTCACTGGTTCGAGCCCTGCTACGGGCTTCTTTTTTTTCCTTTTTACAATTTTATTTTTGATTTTTTACTGGAGCTTTCAAAATTTAATGTTTACATTTATTAATATAAAGCATTTAATGACAAACTTCAAAACATGCCAAAATCTGTGAAAAGGCCCCTTTAACACTATCAATATGTCATAAAACAACTTTTTTCATCCAATTTTTTTTTTTTTTAATTCTGATATAATATATGTTTTTATATATTATATCAGATTTTTTTTATGAAAAAAGTTCTTTTATGACATATTGATAAGTTTAAAGTGACTTGGCCACGCACCCAATACCTGTGATTCAAAATCATTAAAATATTAATCACTAATTACAACAACTAATACATACACTTACACATTATTCCACTCTGAACACCATGATGTCGCCAATAAGCCCCTGAGTGCCCACAATAATGGAGGATGAGGTGCTGCTGTAGCAGACTGACCTTGGGGTCCACATTCCGTCCCTCCCCGTAGCCAGAGTGGCCAGCTTTCTCCTCCCCTCCCAGTCCACCTGTAGTATAGTGCTGGACAGGCCTCCACAGACCAGCACCTGGCCTACAGGGGTCACATGTAGACTACATGGCCATCGTAGTTTATGGTCTTTAAATGTAGCCAGGAGCGTTCCATCCATGGCCAGGGTTAGGAGCTTGCGCTGGGAGTGGCTGGTAATGTACAGCTTGTCCCCTGTGGGACTCACAGCACACCTCCCTACTGCAAAACGGAGTAACATCAAGATATAGAATTACTCCATATGTTAAATAATATTATTAAACATACTGCAGTGATATTCTATTACGCATATGTTGCTATAAATAGGCTTTTACACATCTAAAATATATATGCATACATTCCAATAATTCAATAGTTAAGTGTGACATTAAACTTCCATAGAAGTGTTATTGTGTAGAAGTTTGACAAGTTCAACTGTTGAAATGCGACTGCAGGTGAGTTAGAAATGAAGTATAGCAAAATTACAGATGGAAAAAATTACACATACAGAAATAATTGCACAGTTCAATCATGACGTATATATTATGTTACTATGTGCAGCATAAAATAAATAAATTTCCCAAACATGTACACATGTGATAACAATATACCGACATAAGTGAAATTGACACAAGCAGAATTATATACTTCATACATTTGCAGTGTTACGACATAAGTTGTGTTTTAAGTGTTTATAACAAGAGAAATGATATTTCAAACAACATGTATGGACGCTTTTCTATATAGTTTCTTACCGCACCAATTACAACAGCAAAATGTGAAAATGCATTATTAAAATGAATACATACCTTTGAACACTTCTTAAAATCAAACAACAACAATTTAAAGAGTACCTATTTTATACCATTTTATGAAATTTTCAATTTATAAAACATATTATGCATGTGCAGTAAGTTGACAGCCACAAAAATGAATACTCAGAAAGTGTCTCTTTCCAAGGATTTCAGTTTCTATTTAAAGACATGTCATGACATGACAGTCAGAATACTTGATCAGTGAATCAGTGAAAAAAAAGTAAATTATACAAAATTTACAATTACTATGTAATAACAAGAGATGTGTTTGTCAGTAACACAATGCCCCCTATAGCACCGTTTTTGAAATAAAATTTCAATATAAACAAGAGATGTGTTTGTCAAAAACACAATGCCCCCTAATGCGCTGCTGCTTTTTTTTACCTTTGACCTTGAAGGATGACCTTGACCTTTCACCACTCAAAATGTGCAGCTCCATGAGATACACATGCATGACAAATATCAAGTGGCTATGTTCAATATTTCAAAAGTTATTGCAAAACTTTACAGTAAGGTTAAAGTTTTGGGACAGAATGACAAACAGACAGACAGGCCAAAAACAATATGCCCCCGATCATTCGAGCCGGGGGCATAAAAATTTGGCAGGTATAGAAATTATCTCCCTTTTAAAGCTTATTACTTCCCTTGGATTGTATTTTTTTTACTTTTGACCTTTAAGGATGACCTTGACCTTTCACCACTTAAAATGTGAAGCTACATGAGATACACATGCATGCCAAATATCAAGTTGCTATCTTTAATGTTGCAAAAGTTATGGCCAATGTAAAAGTTTTAGGATGGACTGACGGACGGATGGACAGTTCAAATGCTATATGCCACCCTACCGGGGGGAGGGGGGGGGGGGGATGTGGCATAAAAACTTGTAATGCTGTAGGATGAATCCACCATTATTCTTACCTGTACATACATCTGATCTGTCCTCATAGAGTCTGCAGACCAGTTTGCCACTCAATGAGTACTTGAACAGTGCAGTAGCAGAGCTGATAAACAGCTCACCCTGGTGGTGGGAGATACCTAAACATTGGTGTTGTAACGCAAGCTTCCTGCCAGGATCAAGCTGGCTGTGGGTGACTGTGATAAACTGGACCTCATGTGTGTTACAAGCATTTATATTCACAGCCACTGCAACCTTACTGGGTGTGAGCAGACACATGCACTGTGGATAGTCCGCCAAATCACAGTGACTCACCACCTGGTACTGCTGGTTCAGCAGCTTGACTTTATAATTTTCACTGTCTGCAACCAGAACCTGTCCATTTGGGAGAACACAACAGCCAGTGATCAAACAACTGCCTGAATCACTTGGTATTTTCACATTGTGTTCAGAATACCCCAGGACATTAAACGCCTTGCCTGATTTTCCCAGCAAATTCAATGCCTGCTGCAGTATATGCTTACATTTTACGCTGGCTATAAGGCAGAGGTCCTTATTATCTCCAATTTTCTGAACAAATTCATGGAATTGTGACAAGTCTTTTTGAAAACCGGTGCATTTTTTAATAGAACTTGTAACTGACCCTTTTATGCTTATAACTTCATCTTTCATCTCATTTAGTTCCTTCACAGTAATATTATCAAATTCATTCAAGATAGAAAGAACACTCCTACACATTTCTTCTTTTAAATATTGCTCATTTTTGCCTGATGTACTCACACAACTATTACCACATTCATCTATGGTAGTTTTTATATTAGTGGTTGTATTTATATTAGCAAGCATTTGTTTTTCAATGAATTCTGTATGTTCTTTGTATGTTCTCTGCAATGACTGAACACTGAGCTCATGACTGATCTGTAGGCGTTTGATTTCTCCCAGCACAGTTTCCAGCTCCACTAGCAGGCCCTGTAGGTCTGTGGGCTGCGTGTTGGTCAGCCCCGAAATCGGGGTCACTTGACTGCACTGGCTGAAATAAACAATCAATACCGGTACATACGAAGGAAAAGTCAGTTCTATTATCATGGGGGAAAGTAAAAACAATTGAAAATACTAAAAAAATTATTTGTGGGCCAGGGGGCCACAGGGCCCCGGTTGGTCTAGGGCAAAGCCCTGGTCTGGGTCCAGCTCCTGAAAGATAGCAAATTGATTTGCAAATAGGAAGCTATCCTTAAGTATAAGACCAACATATGTTGACAGTAATTATTGCAGCTTACTTAACATGCATACAATGGAAATAAACAATGGATATGTTTGTACATGTACAATAACGTTATTAAGTCATTTAATCTAGAATTATATTAACTTGTTCATTAAGCATACACTTTTTAACTTAAAGAATTAATTACTATAAATGTTTAATTATAAACACTAAAAATTGAAAATCTGTCCATCTGGCGTTTTTCTGATGATTTCCATTTTCACAGAGCAGCTTCAGAGCTTTCTTTCCGTTAGACTTGTAATTGATCGTTTTCCCACAAAAAGTACAATACGCAACGCCACACAGCCTTTCTTTTTAAGCCAATCTTTCCATTTAATTTCCTTAGAATCACATTCACACACCCATTTTCATCTCCATTTGTTTTTCACTTGCTTTTCAAGATCTTGTGTGTTATATCCTACGGGTAAGAACTTCATTGTAAATTTTAACTTTGAAGGCTAGCAGAAGAGACAAAATGGCCCACGATGACAACCACTTTTTAAAAAATAATATTACTTTTCGGCAGTTATCATTTAAGTTCGTTACAAAACCAACTTCTTGTAGAAATCCGCAGAAGACCTTTGTACTTGGAACTGATATTTACGAAAGCACTGACCGGTCGAATAGTGACCAGAGGGA
Organism: Dreissena polymorpha; assembly: GCF_020536995.1. Classification (NCBI taxonomy): domain Eukaryota; kingdom Metazoa; phylum Mollusca; class Bivalvia; order Myida; family Dreissenidae; genus Dreissena; species Dreissena polymorpha. The sequence goes on along the minus strand of NC_068355.1, from coordinate 94,312,691 downwards.
TAGAAAGATTCACGAGACTATAGCAAATAAAAGAGCAATACGCCCAGGGAGATATATATAGACTAATGGAGAAGCAATGGCCGCGTCGAACCTATAATTAGATATGGGTTAACAGAACAGTGGGAAACCAATTTATAACGTCTGAAATTGATCGTATTTTGTTTATTTGTTTGTCGGCATTGCTGGACACATGGCCTACCCCCCCCCCCCCCTCAAACAAAATCTCATGAGATTTACATGATTCACGAGAACGACCTCTGAGAAGCCAAAAAATACGGAATTCCGTAATAATACGGAACACTTTCACCCATGTACTATGTAATGGTTCAAATAAGTATACAGTGTCAAATAAAAACAAGCATGGTAAATAAATGAACGCTTTGTGTTTCTTAGGCTTAATATGGGTATTATAGGGGTATATAGATTTGCACTTTTCCATGCATCCACGTGACTTTTCTGTATGTTACTTAGCACATATTCCTGCAATGTTACAAGTACAGTAACCAGGCATGTGAGCTTGCGCAACTCTATATTTTGGTTTTGTTTTTTTTTTCATTATAATTGTAGTTATGTCTCCTTTTTATAAAAAAAAAAGGACATTTTAAATATTTGTCCGTGTAAAATATACAGTTTTGCTACTAGAGGATCGACACCTTACATAATATTTATCATCTTGTAATTTTGCCCACCTGCATATTTTGGTAATTCTTTTTTCAACATACCCAGAGTTATGACCCCTGTTTAGCAAAGAAATCACATTTAACATTGTGTTGTGAGTAACTCAAAGAGTACAGCTGATAGTCGGATGAAATATTCTGAAAGTATTACCCACCATGTGAAATTATGCACCTTGATATTTTTGTATTTTTTTTCCATAAGAAGAGTTATGTCCCTTTAACCAAACAATCATATTTTTTTCAATTGTGAGAAGTGTAATTCAAACAAGAGATGTGTTTGTCCGAAACACAATGCCCGCTACTGTTTGATTTTTAAAAATCATTTGGCAGGTTCAGATAATTATCTCCCTTTAAAGCTTATTACTTCCCTTGGTCTTGTTTTTTTTACTTTTGACCTTGAAGGATGACCTCCAACCTTTCACCACTCAAAATGTGCAGCTCCATGAGATACACATGCATGCCAAATATCAATTTGCTATCTGAAGCGACATAGAAGTTATGAGCATTTTTCAAAACCTTAACGCTAAGTGTGACAGACAGACAGACAGAGGGACGGACGGAGGGATGGAAAGTCCGATCACTAAATGCCTCCTTCAGGGGCATAAAAAGATTGTTGATATAGGTATACGGTCAGGTAAACTCATGCAACTCCATTTTTGTTCATAATATTTTTACATTAGTGCATTGTCGGACAAAATGGACTGTAGAGGTGTCCATGTATTAAGAACACATTTCTAGTTGTTTATAAATGTATATACTGCAACTCATGTTAATGATAAACATTTTATAAATTAACACAACCCAAGACAAACGTAGTCTTCTGATTTATTTATTTTACATTTTTTCCAAAACATCATGCCGAGGCACTACCATTGCGAACGGCTTTGAATCAGTCATCCGTGAATTACTCAGTGTCACTATCAGTCGATAATTTCAGGGATTTTGGGTCAGTTTGTTGGCTATGTTATATAGTTTGTATCTTCCATGATCAAAACGAGGCCAGCTAGTTACTTAGGAGACTAATGATTTGCAGACATATACTAAGGTTGATATGTTTGGTCAAGAGGCAATGAAGATTTTATCTATAAGTGCGCATGGCGGCTTTTGCCTTTGAAACGGGCAAAGTGGCGCTTCAAAAAGGCGGCATGGCAAAGCGCCACGCAATAAGGGCCAGGGAAAAACACTAAGTTTTTATTTTAACAATCCTACAGTCACCCTACAATGTGCCATACTACCTACGTTGTATGAACTGCTTGCCCTAATTTGAAGCATGACCACCAACCCATGCGAAAGACAAAAATAATCTTACGGGACATGAGGTCCAACAACTTTTAAAATTCACCGGACCTTACAAGGTTTTCCCGGACCTTATTCTTCTCTAACCAAACAATAGAAAATACCTTCTATAGTTTATTTTTATGATAATTACGTTCACAATTTTCAACAATATTGAATACAATAAATAATAACTAAACAAAGCTGTTCTATCAAACAAGGGCTGTTTGTAAAACATGCATGCCCCCCATATGGGCTGTCAGTTGTAGTGGCAGCCATTGTGTGCATACGTTTTTTGTCACTGTGACCTTGACATTTGATCTAGTGAAGTTTCATGATCCTAGACCTAATTATTCTTGGTTATCATCAGGAATCCATTTGACTGTTTCGAGTCACTGTGACCTTGACCTTTGACCTAGTGACCTGAAAATTAATGGGGGTCATCTGCCAGTCATGATCAATGTACCTATGAAGTTTCATGATCCTAGGCGTAAGCATTCTTGAGTTATCATCCAAAAACCATTTTACTGTTTTGAGTCACTGTGACCTTGACCTTTGACCTAGTGACCTGAAAATAAATAGGGGTCTCTGCTAGTCATTATCAATGTACCTATTTAGTTTCATGATCCTAGGCGTAAGCATTCTTGAGTTATCATCCGGAAACCATTTTACTGTTTTGAGTCGCTGTGACCTTGACCTTTGACCTAGTGACCTAAAAATTAATAGGGGTCATCTGCCAGTCATGATCAAAGTTCCTATGAAGTTTCATGATCCAAGGCATAAGCATTTGTGAGTTACATGTATCATCCGGAAACCATTTTACTATTTCGAGTCACTGTGACCTTGACCTTTGACCTAGTGACCTAAAAATCAATAGGGGTCATCTGCTAGTCATGATCAATGTTCCTATGAAGTTTCCTGATCCTAGGCGTAAGCATTCATGAGTTTTCATCCGCAATCCATTTTACTTTTTCGAGTCACTGTGACCTTGACCTTTGACCTAGTAACCTGAAAATCAATAGGGTCTTCTGCCAGTCATGATCAATATACCTATGAAGTTTCATGATCCTATGCCTAAGTACTCTTGAGTTATCATCCGGAAACCATTTTACTATTTTGAGTCACTGTGACCTTGACCTTTGACCTAGTGACCTGAAAATCAATAGGGGTCATCTGCCAGTCATGATCAATGTACCTATGAAGTTTCATGATCCTAGGCCTAAGCGTTCTTGAGTTATCATCTGGAAACCATCTGGTAGACGGACCGACCATCATGTGCAAAACAATATACCCCCTCTTCTTCAAAGGGGGCATAAAAAATGGGGTAAAACATTCAATTAAAATTGCTGAAAGCTTTTACAGTTTTTTTTAAACATTTCAAGTTATTTAATCGTTGAAACAGCCGCTTCTACTGCTCATTTTTACATACAATCTTGACAAGGAACAAGCAACGGTCATGTGGTTTACCGCATGGGCTTCCGCAGGAATGATCCTAGGGAGGGGTCAAGGGGGGGGTCTCCTTTGCCGCCGGAGGCGTAGAAAACTTTGAGAATAAGGCCAGATCATGGTGCATCATAAAAAATATCTGGAAGGTTACAGGCCAGGATTTGGAATTGATAAATTGACTGTATTGGAGTGGGTTATACCTTTTTTTTCTCTCCTTTGATCATATAAACTTTTCTCATACAGAATCAAAATACAGTTTCTGACGTACGTGATACCATAGGAACTGTGAGAACAATCATTAAGCATTTCAGAGAGAGCCCTAAGAGAAGAACGCTAGTTCCGAACACACCATTGTAAAGCGAAACAAGGTGGACTGCAAAGTAAACAAATTGTGTTTGTGAAACACTATGTCCCCATATATTTGACCTTTGACCTTGAAGGATGACCTTGACCTCTCACCACTCAAAATATGCAGCTCCATGAGATACACATGCATGCCAAATATGAAGTTGCTATCTTCAATATTGCAAAAGTTATGGCAAATGTTTAAGTTTGACGCAAACAAACAAACAAAGCAACAAACCAACAGACAGGGCAAAAAACAAAGCAACAAACCAACAGACAGGGCAAAAACAATATGTCCCACACTATAGTGGTGGGGGACATAAAACGCATACGAACATTCACTAACCATTTCAGCGAAATACGTCATCAGTTAGAATATTTAGCGCAAAACAAAAAGAATACGAAATGACGATAGACCGCACATCAGCTATGGACGGCAAGTGATACGGCTGCATTTGTGATAAGGCAGGGTGTTTTTTTTACTAAGAAAGTGACGCCGATATTCGGCATCTTCTACCAGAATTTTTTCCTCTCAAAATACAATTTCCCCTCATAAATATCATTTTTCCCCAAAATATAATATTTTTCCCTTAAGGAAATGTTTTTTAGCATAGGTGCGTTTACGCACCTATGCCTATGGTATATACCACATTTCGAAAATCCACATCCGTCGGTTGCCCTTTATGAAGCCTTACCTGATCAAAAATCAGACGAAATATCTATTTAATTTAGTATATGGTCATTCTTACAAATTTTTTTTTGAAACGTTTTTCTAACGTTTTCTTCCAAGAATATTGCTGACACCGTTTTTAGTGAATTTTTCTAAGACCGTTTTATGTTAAAAAATCTTCTTATAACCTAAAACAAATTTCGTTCGTAAAACAATTCTATCTGCACTATAAATCTCAATCTCCTACGCAGTGGCCTCCCTTATACTAGAAGTTACTGACCGGGCGAAGCAAGGGAAGTAACTGCTGTGAGGAGTTTCTATAAAAATCTGCATTCAGAAATCTGTATTCATAACTCAATCTGTTGTGCATGTCTGCATCTAACGCTTACCACAAGTTTTACGACAAATTCTTGACGCAGACGAATAGGGTAGCGTCTATTTTCATTTGTGAAAAGAATAGTTCGATACAGATCTGTCCGTGCTTAAATTTTGAAAGGCTTGGGTAATTATTGTTCATAAGCGTTTCAAACACTGATGTAAATGGAAAGATTATCTATTTAAATAGTCGGTAATTGTTTGAAATTATTGATTTGAGAAATTCGCGGATGGCGATATCGAACTACATTATACCATGTGACGCCATTCTTCCCTGTATCTTGCACCTATGCTTTTAACGCCATCGGCGCTCTCGTTTCCTTTAGGCAGTCGACACTTATCCAATTTGTACCATGTACAACGATCTCTCTCTTCCGACAAACACACAAATCTGGGAACCCCAGTGATTCTAAATAAAGCTCTTAAATTACGTCATGGAAACCATGCAACTAATCGAATCACTAGACTATTTTACTGGATTCCAGTCTTGACCTTTGATCTATATAGTGACCTGAAAATCTATAGGGGTCATTTATATTTATATTTAAAATATGCCTAATGTTAAAACTTAAACAAAAATCCCCTGAAGTGCTGATGCTATTTAAAAAAGTACGTCCTCATTCCAGCCCTAATGATTCATAAAGAATATCTCAAAATCTTATATTTAAAAAATGCCTAATGTTAAAACTTTAATAAAAATCCCCTGAAGTGTTGATACTTTTTTGCAACATAATAACAAGTGGACCTCTGCCATGATTGCTGTAATTTGAGCTCTGGGATCATTCAGTTACAAAGCATATTTAAACAATGGATCATATCTGGTTAAACTGACTGAATTAAATAGCCATAATTAAATAACAAAAGCACTACCAACACTAATGTCTACTATAATACTGGTCTTTAATTTATCTTTAGCCTCTTTGACTCTTTCTGTTGAAAACAATTTAAGCAGTGACACATACGCCTTTATAAATGTTATATTGTTCTATGATAATATATAAAGATTCAAAAGGTTTGAACAGAATCATTAGACATCAGTGGGCACAAGAAGATTTTAGGCTCCACAAAATCTCACCTCTTTGAATCAAAGTTTGTTAATTGAGTGAATGATCTCATCAGAAAATCCAAAATGTTTATAGGGGCAAATAAAAAGTATTTCCCCATGAAAATGCATATTCTTTGTTTTCAAAAAGGTTTGTATCTAAAAAATAATGTTTTATTTTCTACTTTACATACATGCCTTTAGTGGGATTCAAACTAATGCCTACACAAAACCTACGTCTTTGAAATTTTAACTTCACTTTAAGTCCTCTTATTAATAGTGTGCATGTGTATCGTGGAACTTAATGTACATTTCATTACCATATTTTTCAGGTTATATGTCACACCGGAACGTAAGATGCATCCCCTATTTTTTTACCTTTTTCAAATTGTGTCCACATATAAGACGCATCGGGGTATACCACGTACATACTCCAAGATGAAATACATGTAATCCCAAATATGCATTCAAAATGTTCATCCATAAAATTTGCATTCTTTCTTAATGCTCAATTTTAGATCGAAGATGCCTAGTCAAAGTGATACCTGTCATTCGTGACCTCACATTTTTCATCACTTTATTTATTTTCTCCATCACACACCGTGTTTCCACACAATAAGTCAGTAGACGTGCTAAGCGTGTTTTCATAACACCCAATACGAAATCCAATTTTGTGCGGATATTGTCTTTATATAATCAATATACAGTAAAATAACTGTTTAAATAATTACTCAACGAAAAGACCGTAACAATAAAGATAGCGCGTGTTTGATTTGATATTAAATTAGAGGAAATGTCAAATTATTCGCTATCTGATTCGCGGTATAATTGTTTAAAAAAATACCATAGAAACTTTTAACCAAAATCAAAAGAACTCAATGTTCTCTGCGCTACAATGTTTGTATCCAAAAATCAATACACGCACGCTTTCCATGCGTCGGGACAAAGGAATCAACAGGAAATATACATGTGACTGCATATTGGAAGTAAGCATTTGAAAACGTCGTATCAACATAAAAAATCGGAAGTGTATTTCGGATTACAAATTATTATTTTCATTTGGGAATTTAACAAAACATTATATTTGTTTTATATTTGTAATGAATTTAAAATTAATGTGTTAAAACGCTTAAAGTGTTGAAAAATTTTTTTTAAATAAAATTACACATGAAAAACACAATTTCCAGGAGGATTATAACCGTTGGCTATCATCAGTCTCTAACGTAACTTGCCATGATTTTATTGCCGAATAGTACACTGATTTTATTGTGGGGTAGTACACTGATTTTATTGTGGGGTAGTACACTGATTTTATTGAGGGGTAGTACACTGATTTTATTGCGGGGTAGTACACTGATTTTATTGTGGGGTAGTACACTGATTTTATTGTGGGGTAGTACACTGTAGGGACTGCTTAATGTGGTATGTAAAACAACGCCATATAACTGCAATAAACCCCTGAAAATATTGATTGATAGTGACATGGGTTATTAACACATCTGATTAAAAAAAATTAATTCTGTTTATCTTGTTTTTATTTTTGTCTTTAAATAAGAAGCTTCCGTAAATAAGTTGCATGTCTTTTTTGTCTGTAAAAAAAGTGTTATATACCCCGAAAAATACAGTATATATTATAACTATACTTCCAATTGTCCCATGCATACTAAAAGTCTCTGTGGCGACATTTTCTTATTTAGGTATCCAAATGTTTTAATGAGTGTTTATAAAATGGAGACATTATACAAACAAATGTGCCAAGCAACCATTTAATCCATTTTTGTTTAAAGTTAATATTATTTTTCAAAATACAATAAGGTATCAACCATCATTCTGCCCCTTTAATTATGCATATTTAAAAATAAGATAATTATGATTTGGACAATGCAGAAGCCTATTCAAGTGTTTTACTCACTCAAATTGTCTTTGTTCATGACTGATTATTTTTATATACCAGTTTGATAACTGCATGTTGTTAATAAACTTTGTAGTGCCTGGCATATAAGATGAAACAGAGATAACAAATTGTTTGATACTTGCTAAGAAGCCAACACTCAATATACATGCAGGTAACTGATATCTTGAAATATAACCAATGCTATTGAATTTGATTCCTTGTTTTGGGGCCAGTGAAACCCCTGTGTCACCAGCAAAGCTAGCAAGTTCGACTGGTTTGTAAAATTCATTTTCATTTAAATTTAAATATTCTATCGAAGTAAAAAAAACATGAACTAGTTTTCATTTTGTAGCATATTAATTTCCTTGTTCGGTTTTCATTTTAAATCAAACAGATTTTTTTTCTGACACGAGGTCTGACAGTTTCGGGATTTATCCCAGACCTCATCAAAATTTTATCGGGAATGCCCGCAGTTAGACATCTTTTGCATGGGTTGATGACCACAAATCTATTGAAAACCAAAAGACTTCTGTACAAAGCCAAATTAAAACAAGAAGCATCATAAGCAAAATTTATGTAAACTCAATACAACATAACCTTGCAGTTTCACACATGAGTACATTTTTAGTCATTCGACTTTAAACGTCTGTATAAACCATTGGACCAGTTTTAATTCCTGGGGAAACAAGAAACTGTCAGAGACGGGTGATGCTCCCCAAAGGTTTTTTTGTCACAATATTGCACTATCTATTCAGATAAAAAGAAACGTCCATTAGTTGGGGGGACAAGAATTATTGCACTAAATGTACAGTTAATGGAAAATTTCAAAGGGCCATAACCCTGTGAAAAATAATCCGACCAGAACCCCCTGATAATTTGCAAATCTCCTCTTGGTAGTGAAGCTTCCCATAGTTTTATTGAATTCCGGTCATTAGGAGCTGAGAAATAGCCCGGACAAAAATTGTGCACGGACATACACACGGACGGACAGACGAAGCGGCGACTATATGCTCCCCCCCAAAAATTTTTGGAGGAGCATAATAAATGGGCCCGAGCAAAAGATAACAAGTCTGACAAATAAGAAAGACTTCAAATGATGTGGTTTTAAATTATTTTTAATGTTTAAATACCTGTGACTTAAGGAAACACATTTTGAGCAGCACAGCTGACTGTGGTTTTTGCAGAACATAATTTCCAGCTGTTTATTAGTGTGTATTTCACACATTAGTAAAACAGCCTCCCACTCCTTGTATACTGGCCAGTTTCTCATATTTTCCCGGTCATACTTAACATGTTTACTAAACAAATAATCATGTTGCTTACAGCACTCTCCACAGAAACACTGCTGACATTTGTCACAGTAATACAATGCATATTCTTCAATATTCTTGTTATCCTTGCATGATACACAACAAAAGAAGGTAACCCGATCAGAATATGTCGCCATTTTGTTAAAAAAATTTCAATAAAGTAATAAAAAGCACTTGTATTCGACTGCAATGTAAATCTATACTCCCTTTATAATATTACAAACAAGTGTTTTCACTTTCATAGCCTTGTGTCCATTGTGCAACGACAGATGTCTTTAAACCTCAATGAAACATGCACAATCTACAAATGACTTGCTACATTTAACTAACCCCAGATTACTCTGAAAATTGTATACCTGCTATATCATGTGACACAAACTTTGGTCTATAGCGTCACCAAGTGTACAATGTAGACTTTTGATTTAAAGTTTAAAAAAAAAATTCTAATTTTTTTTTTTTAACAATGTGATATTGAATCTTGAAATTTGAATAATAAAGGGACTTGTATGAGATCAAGTCAGTCAATTGTATTCCATTATCATTCACAGCTCTTAAAGGGACACAATAAACCCAGCCTACTTGTAGGAGGTGACCAATACAAGTTAACCCATTTATGCCTAGTGGACTCTTCCATCCTTCTAAATTGGATCAATTTTTTTCCAAAATTAGGGATGTCTAGTATATTTATTTCTATATTTAGAATATTTCTTACAGAAATTCCTTTAAGCAAACAGCGCAGACTCAGATGAGACACCACATTATGCGGCGTCTAATCTGGGTCTACGCTGTTTGCCAAGGTCTTTTTTCTAGACGCTAGGCATAAATGGGTTAAGGTTTGAGGAAAGTTAAATGTCAAAAATCCTGTCAGTGCTAGTGCTAAATTTTGTCTGTTCTCCACTTTGAGGTAGTAATAATATATTATAATAGTGTTTGACACCAATGTGACAGTAATACCTTTAATATTTTTTTATTGAGACAGAACTTTAGTAGATGATTCAAAACTAGACCGTTCTATTTCATGATTTCAAACCTTGTGTATCACAAGTATGTCCTTCGAAGTTCAAGTCATACAGAACGTATAGGTATCTTCTTAACCCTTTCACCTAAAAGTGAAAATGGCTTTTGCAATCAGCATAAACAGCAGTAACTCGCAGTCTGTTCAGGTTTTATGCTGTCTGCTGCTCATCAGTATCTAATGGTTAGGAATGAGGCCTTTAAAACTTGAATCTAGTATTAAAGGTTTTTAATTACATATAACTTTCTAAGGGACCACACATGCGTCAAAATACATAATTAAGTGGTAAAGGGTTACAGAAGTCTTTTGTACTCTGACATATTATGATAACAATGCTCACTCAACTTTCATAAGCTCGCATAACATCAGGGCTCAACATTAACCTAAAAACCAACTTGCCCTGCCGGGCAAGTACTTAGAAAATCTACTTGCCCTGAACGTAAAGCCATTTGCCCAAACATGAAATAGCACATTAACTGTAAATCTCATATTCTTTAATAAAGATCAAAATGATACACCACAAAACTTTTTTAGTTGTGAACATTTAACAAAATAACTACAGCAATTAAAGTCTAATTAAAGTCGAAATTAAATGCTCTTTGTTCTTTTTTGCAATTGCCCGGACGCACATTACTAGATTATAAAATAACCTGCCCGGACCCAACTTTTACTTGCCAGATGCAATAGGACAACCGTTATTGTTGAGCCCTGAAAATAATATCAGCCACAAAGGCACCAAATACTGATTGTACTCTGGAAATTGACTAGAGAGCCTAAAAATAGGCTTTAGGATTTCTGAGCAATAGTTATAAAAAAAAATTATAGTAGTCTTATGCTTTTAAAATCTCATTTGTTTCATATTCATAAAAACCAACTAATTAAAATCTACTGTCAGATAGTCTCTCAAAGAATTATATTAGACATTGCCAGTGAATGGCTATAATCTGACAAAAAAAAAATAAAATACAAAAATAATAGTTGAACAGCAAAAAATAAGTTTAAACACAAGATTTGTTTTCTTGCTTAAATAGATACCCAGTAGAACATAGCAGAAATTGTTTTGATATAGACAGCAAGAAACAAGGCATGTCACAGTAGAAATACAATGCTCCGGATGAAAATGCTTGTCATTAAATACATTGTATGTTATATCAGTTACAGAATACAAGGTATGGAGTGTAAATGAACATTCACAACATTTAACCTTGAAACCTTCCCAAGGTCAAGATGTACAGTACAGCCAAAGCGGCACAAACATAATCCGCGGCTACGCCACGGCCAGATTATTAGTCCGCGGCGGCCGAATCGTGTGTTCACGCGGCATATCGCCGTGGCACTCGGCATCGATCCGCGCAACGACGCCGAGTCTGTATTAACCACGCGTAATGGTTATGGACAAAGGTTATTTTTAAAGTTTTCACAAAATAAGCACTTTATAAGCATATATTCAACTTTGTGACCCGCGGGCCGGTTTCAAATTTTACCCCAGAAGCATAATTTTAACAAACTAAGAAGAGAACTATTTCATGTCACTTCATACCAAATTTGGTAGCCCTAGGCCATGCGTTATGGACAGAAAGAGTTTAAAAGTTTTCCCACAATAGGCCTTATAAAAGCATATGTTCAATTTTGTGACCCTCAGAGCAGGGTCAAACTTGACCCCAAGGGCATAATTTGAACAAACTTGGTAAAGGGCTATTAGATGTCACTACATACCAAATTTGGTAGCCCTAGGACCAATGGTTATGGACAAATGATTTTTAAAGTTTTCACAAAATAAGCCCTTTATAAGCATATTTTCAATTTTGTGACCCCCGGGGCAGTTTCAAATTTGACCACAGGGTCATAATTTGAACAAACTAAGAAGAGAACAATTACATGTCACTACATACCAAATTTGGTAGCCTTATGCCATACAGTTATTAACACAGATTTTTAAAGTTTTCCCACAATAGGCCTTATATAAGCATATGTTCAATTTTGTGACCCTCGGGGCAGGGTCAAATTTGACCCCAGGGACATAATTTGAACAAACTTGATAGAGGACTATAAGATGCCACTACATACCAAATTTGGTAGCCCTAGGCCCAATGGTTATGGACGGGAAAATTTGTACAGTTTTCACAAAATAGACCCTATATAAGCATATGTTCAATTTTGCGACTCCCGGGGTAGGCTCAAATTTGACCCCAGGGGAATAATTTGAACAAATTTGGTAGAGGACTATTAGATGTCTCTATGTTCCAAATTTGATAGCCCTAGGCCCAATGGTTATGGACGACAAGATTTTGAAAGTTTTCACAAAATAGGCCTTATATAAGCAAATTTTCAATTTTGTTACCCCCAGGGGCAGGGTAAAATTTGACCCCAGGGGCATTATTTGAACAAATTTGAAAGAGGTTGACCCCAGGAACATTCCTGAGAAACACAGGACCATGATATAAGCCCCCCTGGCCTTTGGCCAGTGGAGCTAAAAATGTCTGGAAAACTGTATTCAACGTGACCTTGACCTTTGACCTAGTGACCTGAAAATCAATAGGGGTCATCTGCCAGTCATGGCCAATGTACCTATGAAGTTTCATGATACTAGGCATAAGCGTTCTTGATTTATCATCTGGAAACCATTTTACTATTTTGGGTAACCGTGACCTCGACCTTTGACCTTGTGACCTCAAATCAAGTCATCTGCGAGTCAGGATCAATGTACCTATGAAGTTCCATGATCCTAGGCCTAAGCGATCTTGAGTTATCATCCGGAAACCATCTGGTGGACGGACAGACGGACATATGGACAGACCGACATGTGCAAAACAATATACTCCCTCTTCTTCGAAGGGGGGCATAATAGTATTGCTACTAGAGGACTAACACTTTACATAAATATTTATCATTGTGTAATTTAACCCACATGCATAGTTTGGTATGTCTTTTTTCAACATACCCAGAGTTATGGCCCCTGTTTAGCAAAGAAATCACATTTAAAATTGTGTTGTGAGTAACTCAAAGAAAACAGCTGAAAAAGGGATTAACTATTCTTAAAGTATTACCCATCATGTGAAATTATGCACCTTGATTTTTTTTTTAAGTTTTTTTTTTACATAAGAAGAGTTGTGTGACAGTCCCTTTAACCAAATGATATTTTTTCAATTGTGAGAATCGTTACTCAAATAGAGGGATACTTCTACAGTAACATATTAATCATCAGGTTAACTTGTGCAACTCCATATATTTGTTCATAATTTTAAGACATTTGTGCAGTTGTGGGACAAATTGGATTGTAGAGGTCTCCATGTACTCAAAACAATGTTCTAGTTGTTTATACTGTTTTCAATTTTAATATTGTAAACCTTGACCACACTATCAATAATAACAAATGCAAGAAAAGAGGCATGACTTTTAGTTTATGTATATTCCCACACATTTTTAAATAAGCCATCGATGAAAGTCAATATATTGTTCACAACCACCTGTCTTAAGTGGATTAAAAGTCAATGAATGAAAGCATTTAATAAGGGCAGTACTGTTATATATATGAAGAATGTCCAATTGTCCTACATGTACAGTGTTTTATGATAATGAAAATCTGTTAAAAATATTGTTATGATTGGTATAACAGGTACGTAAACTGACTGCGACACCTTTATACATGTAATTTCATGTTATAAGCTTCTGTGACTTCTGACCTATTGACCGAAACATGGATTTACCTCTTAATCTTCCTGCATGTAAACATAAAATATGTTGCATGGTTGTAGGACGAAGTATTCCCTAGACATCATGTGGAAACAATTTGTCTACAGACCAATATACAAACGGACCACAGGACAGATGCCAACCAAAATAACACGGCTTCTTAAAAGAGGGTCCTCTATTTCATAAAGTCTCAGCATGAACAATCTAGCCTGTGATGAGTGGCTTATGACATGCAACCTCATGGTCTAAAGTTTCAGCATGAACAATCTAGCCTGTGATGAGTGGCTTATGACACGCAACCTCATGGTCTACTCTGTCCCAATATATTGTGTTGTTATTTTACCTATGGTGATTACTTTGCTTTTGTTCTTGTCACATGATCTATTAGTGGAAAAGAAAAGACGCCATTGTAAATTGTTTTAAAGGATGATCCGAGAGATTGGTCTATTGTTTATTTATATGTGATATTTAAATACCATACAGTAGCAAGCCTTAGTGGCAATGATGTGTTTTTTTTAATTGGAATATATGAATAATAATTTTGCAATTTACTTTATACTACACAAAATAAGAAAAATTACAACTTTTTAAAAATTTGTCAAAAACATACTTTAATTGTATTCACATTATTTGCATTATTTGCAAAAAAATGGTTAAATGGCAGCAAAGCAAGAGCCAATCGCTGTTCATGAGCTATTTTCACATTCAAAATGTTAATTTCCTAATGTTAATGAAATCCAAGATACAAAACATGTTTATGATTATATTACACACATTTTTTTTTACAGTATTAAAAGTGTACTTAATATTGAACATAGTGGACTGCACATTTTCAACAAATATACTCACATTTGCTTTTCTAAATTATGCAAATAAAAACAAAGGTTTAAGAATTGTTGTGGTTTTTTTTCCTTTAAAGTCACATAATATCCACCGCATGAAATGTTTGTAAAAAGTTTATGTATTTTAAATCACATAATAGTGTTAGTAGATATAAAGAATAACAGGTTACTGCTTGATCTTTTTGTAATATACATGTATCAGGCAAAGCTTAGAATAATACAACGGCGAGGCTATTTTATTCGTGCCGAGCCTAATATATAACAAAACGATGGGACAGTAACCTGTTTTTCTGTTTATCATACCATATTTTCCTAAAAATCTGCAAAACAATCCATTTTTTATATTTAAAATGTATGGATCCCCGCTGAATTTGCTGATCCGGCTTTTACACGTTGACATACATGTAACAACAGCGTTGGAACAGAGGACACGAATAACAATTTAGAGAAAAATAGTTGTTTTACTACGAATGGGAAGAGTGCACCCGCTTTAACTATCAACGTCTTGAATTGGAGATCAGGAATGGACTGCAGCGACAATATTTAATGTTTGATTAAGACACATTTTTCTTCAACACATTCAAATAACACTATTACATCCCCGTCATGCAAAAATTGGTCTTATAGCATATTTGGCCAGCGTAGCTCAAGATTTCGTGATATCTCCTGGGTATCCTCTACATAATGCATATCCTGAAAAGACTGCTGGACTGGAGCTACGCTGGCAGCATATTGAATAAGACCCATTTTTACATGACACTGTTATTTACAAATCTCTGCATCTTGTGAATGGAACATCAAACCACAATACTTTCTAATAGAAAATTGAAGTCACATTAATTTGTGTTATTTAAAGCAAAATGGCAAATGTCAGTTGCCTATTCCGGATTACAGGAAAGATTTTCAAACAGACTGATTGCGTACAAATAAAGTCATGTACATCACGTATGTGTGGCTAGATAATTCAATGATTTCAGATCTAGCATGCAAACTATATTATTTTGGTAATTGAAAGACAAATGCAAGACAAACAACATTTACCTATATATTTTAGGTTTTCAATAATTTATTTCCATAAAATTCATGGCATTGTTATTTGATATCTTAAAAAGCAATATTGTATTATCAACATATATTTATTAATAGTACAGTCCATCTTCCCCTGAAAATTTACTGACCAAGCATGGACCCTGAACGTATTGGAGACAAAATCTATCACTGTAAGTGGGCCAAAATGAATATGAAAAGAGAAGTCAGCATTTCCCTACTCTGATAAGTGTTTCATCCGATACTACAGATGTGGTGATGATGTTGCCAATGTTCTGGGGGATACGTACTGTTCAAATCAGCCAATGGAATGAATGGAGTGTATTCATTTGGGTTTGTTGGCGTTATGTAAAGGTCATTTAAGGTAAAAGCTGGTTTTTTAAAAGATGTTGAATGAATTTATGTTTTGATATTACCCACTACTATGACAAGGATATGACATATATGCTCATTGGGTGTACAGTAAATCATATGCACTAATGACAAGGTCATGGCCTTGACTTTTGACCTAGTGATCTGAAAATCTATAGAGGTCATCTGCAAGTCATAATCAATGTACCTATGAAGTTTCATGATCCTAGGCATAAGCGTTCTTGAGTTATCATTCGGAAACCATTTTTCTATTTCGGGTCATCATTACCTTGACCTTTGACCTAGTGACCTTAAAATCAATATGGGGTCATTGGCCAGTCATGATCAATGTACCTATGAAGTTTCATGATCCTAGGCATAAGCGTTCTTGAGTTATCATCCGGAAACCATCTGGTGGACGGACATACGGACCCACATGTGCAAAACAATATAAAGGGCTCTTAAACCAGGCAATCACTTTTTCTAGGTAATCGAAGTAATCTAGGTAATCATAAGTAGTTTTTTAACAGCTTTAATTTCTTATTGCAGCTGGATAGAGATTTCTTCAATATTGGCAATAAAACACTAGACAAGAATTCTAGTACACATAAAGGTAGTCTTGTCTAAAAGGCTTGTGAGAATTGCTCATGAAGTATGACTTGTCTGACAGTGATTATAGAGCTCATAATTTGTGTTGAATGCACTTTGTTTCACAAGTTAAAACAATACATTCATAAATCAAACATGAGCTCTACAAATTGAACAAAGAACCCAGTGTATAATGTAAATCTATTCTATAATAACTCCAAGCTAAAAGACCTCCCATACCAGAGCATTTAATATATACTTAAATTGAGTTCCGTACTGTTTACTTAAATTTAGTTCTGTACTGTTTGAATTGAAACACACCTTCAAACTTCTTGTTTTTAGCATAGGTGCTTGCACCTATGCTTAAGGTATATACCACATTTTGAAAATCCACATCGGTCGGTTACCCTTTATGAAGCCTTACCTGATCAAAAATCAGACGAAATATCTATTTAATTTAGCATATGGTAATTCTTACAATTTTTTGGGGGGAAACGTTTTTCTAACGTTTTCTTCCAAGAATATTGCTGACACCGTTTTAGTGAATTTTTCTAAGACCGTTTTATGTCAAAAAATCTTCTTATAACCTAAAACAAATTTCGTTCGTAAAACAATTCTGTTCTTGTTGATAGTGACCTCACACCTAATTTATATGGGATCCCAATTTCTATTTCCTTCGTTTACTGTTCTGTGAGAGGTCAAATGTTTACATAACTGAATTAATAAGGCCCTGGTTAAAGTATATGTAACATTTCATCGGTTAATTATAAATAGAAATTAAAACATATTCTCAGCAGGAAGTGGGGCATAAAGCACTTTTATTCTTTGAAAATGTGTAAAAAATGGCGGAGTACGATGAATGTTTTCTGATTTATGACATGGATTCTGACGTGCCTTTCTATGGATTTGATGAAGTAGAGTTTAAAAGTAAGAGATGTGTTAATTGAAGTTAAAATGATTTACTTTGAGCCAGAAATTTACGTTACGAGTAGAGTTAACGGTTTAAATGTGGCATCGGATTTAATGGATTCGCGTGAATTCTGGACGAGTGCTGTGTCTGTAAAATATTAAATGGAAAGCTGTAAATGTATCAAGTCGGAAAAGAAAACGGATGGTTGCATAATGGTATGCGTGAAATAATGTAATTCTACGTATTTATTTTCATAGTTATGTCATTTTGTAACCATTCACATTCGTCACTATTTGGAATTCCCGTTTCTAAAAATAGAGCATTTTGTTAACAAGGGGGGCGACTCGTGATGTCAGCAATCGTTAAGGCTACAATATACTAAATAATCGAGTCATGAAGGGCTGTACTTTCTAAACAAATCATCATATTTTCCTCGAAGGCATGTTGTACACTTTGTTCTGGTTTTATCGTTTGGAGATATTGATAGGGTAAGCATAGGTGTTCACTACTTAATCCCTGAAATAGGAAAAAGTTGGAGATTAAAGTAAAAAATGGCACTGCAAAAGGTTACAATCCACTAGAAAACGGCCGAAAAAGGCGCAAAAACAGTCGATTTTGATTTGAGTCGAATTTGTTTTTGGTTTGAACATGACAAATCTTTTTTATTGCTTAAATCGATTCAGCTAAGAATGCCCGTCAAGAAAAGGTATGGTTATGGGGGTCTCTATGTGCAAAATGTTGTATTTATTTTCGCTCAAAGTTGTCGCTTTTACATCGAAACATATAAGGAAACTATTTAGTATATTTTGACCTAAACATTTACTTCAGCAGCATCTTCCCTGTATCTTGCAACTATGCTTTCAGCGCCATCGGCGCTCTCGTTCTGATGCATGGTTATTAAGGACACAGGTTATAAATGCCATCACAGGAAATATTAAACTGCCATGAATAAGAAGTTCAGATAATTTCTTAATTATACAGTATTTCTGTGAAAACAAATAACAAGTCCAGAAAAGACACAATTTAAAATTAATTTCATAAGTCATTTCCAAAAATTTGAAAGAAAGTGTAGTCGTAAAATTTCATTGTATTTGATTCTTTTCACAAAAAAATTAGGAAAAAATGTGTTTGTTAAAATACATTAAATCAAAATTGCAAACTTGACAATACTTAATTCTCATTAACATTGTGACATTATACAGTTCATTGATTTCTAAACAAGTTTATGTGCCAAAGTATTTCAGAAATACCTGTGATCATTGAAGGCACACTTTGTGAAGCACTGTGAACTGACTGTTGGCATCACATAACATTTCAATTTTGTCGTCCTTGTGCGCTTGACACTTCAATAGAAATTCTTCCACCTGTTTCGAAACTGGCCATTTGTTCATGTCATTCCTTCCATACGCTGAATGTTTTTTAAACCACTTATCATGCAACTGAATACATTTCCCACAATAAAGTTTCACACATGTTTTGCAGTAAAAATCTGCGTTTGCTTGCTCTTTGCATGACGAACAAATAAAATCCTTAACCTCATCAGAGCCTTTGGCATGAGAAGACGTAGACAAGTACGCCATTTTGATAATTGACATTTTAAGCAAACAAAACGTTCAGGAAAATTCTTCTTAATACAAATAACTAGTTCAGAAAAGACATACATGTAATTTAAATCTTTTATTTAAAAGTCAAGCAATCACAAAATATGTACTGAACAAAAATCCAGTTAAACCTAAAATGGTTAAGCATACATGCCAGAATTATTTAGGTCCAAAGCGGGACATTCCATAAAAAATTGTCGGGACATTTTACCAAAAAGCAGGACACCTAAAACGATCTATCATTCCACCTTTACTGTAGTCAGTATAGTACTAACAAAAACTCTTGATACTTTTATTCAAGACATAAAACATCTGATATGAAGCATGAAATCTAAAACATAACAATAACAGTTTTATTAAATGAGACAATAGCAAACAACGAAGATAATATTCATCTTTTTAGAGTACAAAATCTGGAACATTACGACAACAATACTCATTATATTACTTTCAATGGCAAACATTAACGCAGGGGAGGCTATCCAGTACACTGAAAGTACGGGTTACAGTAAACTATCTAAGACAAGATGGGTACCACTTTTACTGTTTGTTGCGATGTTTTTTTAAGCATGTATCCATGCGCAGTTTGTTACTTGTCAATTGTCGCAGCTAAATTGGAGTAGGGTCAAACTGTCATGCATAGCACCTCGTTGTTTTTAGCTTAATTGGAGTAGGGTCAAACTGTCATGCATAGCACCTCGTTGTTTTTATTACAATTACACCCAATTACACTAGACAGGATGGGTATCACTTATTGGACTGTTGCGATTTTGGTATATTGCACATTCGGATTATCCCGCTATTTTGGAACTAAACATTGAATGTAAAAGACTCATTAATGACGTAGAGTTAATTTTACAAAACAATTGTTTTGTAAACCGTTTCAAACAAAGACAAAAACAAACACATTTTCAACATTTATTTCATTATAATACAACTATTGATAGCAATAAGCAACCACTATCTTGAAGACCACCATGGTGTGAATGCCTGATAAAATCAATTATTAGCCGATAAATAGCTGATAAGGTGTCATAAACAACACTGGTACACACGAGAAGTAGAATTGGATTGTTAATTGGGGGCAATAAAGGGATTAGCGGTGGTAAGTGTTATTGAAACAGAGCTTGAATAGCGAATTTTATTGGGAACCTATAGATTTTACATTGTTTTTTACGAATGTCGGGACAAATCGTCTCATATCGGGACGCCGGGACAAAGGACCCAAAAGCGGGACTGTCCCGCCGAGATCGGGACGTCTGGCATGTATGTGGTTAAGCCATCAAGTATTTTGAACTGAACAGAAACCAAATAAACTGTCAAATGACAATTAATTGTAAGCAGTAAACAGTGTTACTATGTAAATTGTAAAGTGACTATTGGGTCACATGGGTATTGGATATATTACATTTCCAATTGTGGCAAAGAAGATACCGCATTGGAAATTAGATTATGTTTAACAGATAGATAGGCCAGACTAAATGCATTGAGTTTGAATGCATATTGATAAATGGACAGAAATTTAACAATGTATAAGGCATGTAGTTAGTGAAGGCCAACATCAAAAATATTATTTAATATTTTCTAACATGAACAGGTTCTCTTGATTTTGTGTGCAAACTAATATTATGATACCAAATCATGTGACCTCGCCCTTAAACTTTATATGTTTATTACTTTCCACCAAAGAAATCACTAAACCTTGTGACACTGACCTTTGACATGTTGACCTAAACATTAACAAGTGCATTCAGGTTTTCACTAATAACCAACATACCACTTTGCAAGATTGTACACCAATGCATTCACCAGATATAAGCAGAACAAAAGTAGTCTACATACCAACCTACAGACCAACCTATGATGGGCATGTGCACAGCATTAGTATATACAAACCAATTATTCGAAGAGAAACTAAAGCTGCAATGGTCATTTTCGGCTCGAGTACTACTAAAATTAACCCCGGATACACCTTAGTATACTAAAATGTACCCCGGGTACGGAAACTATACTGTAACGTAACCTAACCCTAAATTGGTCTTTGTCGGCTTTTTTTCAAATTAATTATATTCATATTTATGTCAATATTCTGTAAAATGACCTTTATATTATCGAAACTCCTGCTCAAAAAGCATTTTGACGACATTGGATTTTAGGCGGGAATGCATCTCGGGTACAGTCTCAATTGGCCGGATACGTGTTAGTATATTTTCCGGTACGCAGGGTACATTTAAGTATTATTAAGAGTACCCAGGGTACATGTAAGTAGTACCCGAGCTGACAATGACAAATCAAGCGAAACTTAAATACATATATAGGAACTTTACAACATTGATTTTAAAAGTTTTGTAAGTTTTTAATTTAAATTAAAGTAATTCCAGAATGCCAATATCAAAACTACTATTTCACAAAAATCTGACATGCAAAGTGCACAAACAGTAAAAAAAACAAGATGTGTTTGTGAAACACAATGTCCCTCTATATGATGTTTGACCTTGAAGGATGACCTTGACCTTGTGAAGGATGACCTTGACCTTTCACCACTCAAAATGTGCAGCTCCATGAGATACACATGCATGCCAAATATCAAGTTGCTATCTTCAATATTGCAAAAGTATTCATAAAATAAGCGATTTGGGCCACATATATTTGACCTCTGACCTTGAAGGATGACCTTGACCTTGACCTTTCACCACTCAAAATGTGCAGCTCCATGAGATGCACATGCATGCCAAATATCAAGTTGCTATCTTCAATATTGCAAAAGTATTTATAAAATAAGCGATTTGGGCCACATATATTTGACCTCTGACCTTGAAGGATGACCTTGACCTTGACCTTTTACCACTCAAAATGTGCAGCTCCATGCGATACACATGCATGCCAAATATCAAGTTGCTATCTTTAATTTGGCAAAAGTATTCATAAAATGAGCGATTTTGGCCACATATTTGACCTCTGACCTTGAAGGATGACCTTGAGCTTGACCTTTCACCACTCAAAATGTGCAGCTTCATGAGATACACATGCATGCCAAATATGAAGTTGCTATCAATAATATAGCAAAAGTTATTGCAAAATGTTAAAGTTGGCGCAAACAGACCAAAGTACAGACCAACAGACCAACGTACAGACCAACAGACCAACAGACAGGGCAAAAACAATATGTCCCCCACTACTATAGTGGGGGACATAAAAATATGTTTATAAGTTTCCAATGCTTATTGGAATGGGTTAAATAAACCATGCATTGGCTAATTTGCTTAAATATCATATTGAAAATTCTTTAGCTTAAAGGATACATAATACAAATTAATGGTTGTGGATATTTGAGCATGTCTATTTCACACAAAGGAATTTTCTTTAAAGCGGGTATATACGATTTTTATATGTGCTGAATTGTAAAATATTGATACAAATATGTTATAATAACACACACTATGCAAGAAAAATGATACATTTAAGACGAATTTCATAAAATACAGCAAATACAAATTAGCGCCCCGAGCCGATTGTGACGAAGATAATTCGTAATTATTTTCCTACAATAACCGATGCATTCGTCTTT
Organism: Dreissena polymorpha; assembly: GCF_020536995.1. Classification (NCBI taxonomy): domain Eukaryota; kingdom Metazoa; phylum Mollusca; class Bivalvia; order Myida; family Dreissenidae; genus Dreissena; species Dreissena polymorpha. The sequence goes on along the minus strand of NC_068355.1, from coordinate 94,290,042 downwards.
TTTGTAAGTGTTCATGTGTCGTATGAATCGATATCGCTGCAGAAATTTCAAATGAACCGTTAAACTAAATTTAGATTCACATCGTACATGCATGATATACATGCTGGCGAATTCGGCTGTACAGCCTTTTTCGATTTCAGAATTAAATATCTGGCTTATTTAGCATTTTTCGACACATGTTCTTCTTAACTTTTATTTTAGTTTATATTGAAATATATGTATAATAAGTTTTTTACACATTTTATATTTATTACTAAATATTTGACAAGATCGTATATACCCGCTTTAAGGAGTATCTCATTTGCTGAGCTATTTAAAATTTTGTGCGGAATATTGATAAGTTTTAAAACATCATAGAAACTTTTTCAGCCAAAGAACATTAATTTGTTTTCCATAAAGCTGTTTAAATTTTTTAAGAACTAAAGGATTACAGTAGCTTAAAGGGGTATAACAACAATATTTTTCACTTACCATAAAAATTATTTAAGCGATACATATTCTCTCTTTTCAAGCAGACATTTATAAAGGAACATCATTATATTTATTTATTTATTTTAAACAAGAGGGCAAAGAATGGCATTGATCTCTCACCTTTGTAATGGGGCATGGCCAAATTTTACCCATGGGGCATGTGTTGAACAGTTTTTTATCGAGGACCAAAAAAAAAATCTAACATCACATACCACATTAAATGTGTGTGCTTTGTGTATGTTAAGTTGTTATGCTACAATATGCATGTACACTATGAAATATTTCAGTGTAAACAACTACAAACATCTTTTTAGGAATGCAAAAATTACAGAAATGATATTAATTTCAGACAGAATACTCACACACACACAAGAAGTCAGGCATAGACTTACAGTGTGACTAATATGTGCCCTACTTCAGGGGCCTAAACATGTTCCAGGGCTATATATAACAAGCGTATTTGCCTTATTACGCAATTCAAATAACCAAAAACATAATTAAATTCAAAATAAAGCGTACAAAAACGCAAATACAAATATAGTTACGTTATTGCTGTTAAAAACATTGCGTCACAAAACGCAATTCTTATGAACACCGGGCGTATATTTTAGACTGCTTATTTTCCATACCAAATTGTACCAGATAGTTTATATGCCGTCCTATGAAGAAAAGAAGGAAGTATTTCTAGCGGTTAAAACCTTTGGGGTATTATTGTAATTATTCGTAGACCCGTCTGATGTCTACTTTCACTTTCAAGGTATTCATTCAATTCAAAATAACCCGAAAACGGGTAGCATCGCTTTTAACAGCCATAACTTCATTCATTGTAAAGAGATTTTCATGAACTCGGTCTTATTCAACGAATAAATGTTATGTACAGGTACCTTTTTGAATTTCATTTGTATAAATAATATAGTAACCTTAGTACATCTTTATTATATTATATATGTCATTCGCTAAATTACCCAAATGAGTTAAAAAAACGGGGGCGAAAAACCCAATTCAGCTTTAAAGTAGTTTGTTTGTTTTATTTGTGCATACATGTCAAGCAATTTACAATTCAATGCAATCAAGGCAATAAGTAACGTATAGATTGCTTTATTATCATATTCAGAAACATGCATTACATGAATGGTGCCATTTATCACAGATCCAAATAAGATTACGACATGATGTATACACAGGATAACCCGTAAAGCTTAGACATGTAAACATGAAAAAGCTTATTTCCAACGGGGTCCCTGGATTTAGTCGAACAGATCTTATACGTGACTATAAATATATTGTTTTTTCAGTTCTTAATATATAATCGACATGATCCTACACATGATTTCTTCTACGAATTAAGTGAATCTTTCAAAAGTTGACATGATAATACACTGACACGAATAAAAAACATAAAAATAATGAATTACATAAAAATAAAACAAATCTAAAAGTAAAAATACATGGAATTCTCGTCTACCTTCATATCATTTAATAGATGTGTCTTAACAAGTTTCTTAAAAGTAAATTTCGATTTGATGGACTTTATATTATCGGGTAATGCATTCCAATCCGTAATACCATTGTAGTAAAATGAAGAACTAGTAAAGCCATCGACTTGAGGTACATAAAAATTAAATCGGGATCTATTCCCATACTGATGGACATCTGTACATTTGACAAAATTTTCTTTCATATAGCTTGGACATTTATTGTAGAAAATCTTATGGATGTGGTTAAGCCGAAGTTGCTTGCATCTTTGTTCAACGTTCAATAAACCAAGTTCTTCAAAATGCGATACAACAAGTGATGTCCTACAATGGGAATTGTTAATAAAACGAACCATTTTATTTTGGACTATTTGTAACTTGTGCTTAAGCTGTTTCGTGAGTCCACAATACCACGAAGAGGATACATAATCTAAATGACATTGTATTAAAGAATTACATAAGCTTTTTCTAAGACTTTTATTTAAAAAATCACGTTGTCTATATAAAAATTTAAGTCTCAGGGCTTTCCTTTGACCCGAGCTCCCGGGTTTTGACGCTTGAAAATTACAGAAGACCCCTTTTTGACTCTTGAGAAAATTACGTCATGCGTCACATTTGACCCGGGGGAATACACCGACTTGCGTCAACGAGATCAAAAGTTGTTAAGACTAAGCGATAATTGGCTCGGGGCGGAGTATCACATTTAGTACACGCTAATCGTTAACGCCCGTTTCCAATCATCGAAGCACAAGTCCACCCAGTAGGCGGAGTTTGGTTAATTAAGAAATCTAGTATTGACCAATTAAAACACTGCTGGTTCGATGATTATTAACTTTCCATTATTTATCATAGCGTTTGTTATTAGCTGTTTGCGGAAAAGACGTGTATTAAACCCACCTAGTTGCAATAATCCAACTCCCAGCTATTGACCCTCTGAGCTGTACGTATGTACTCATAAAAGCTCAGAGCATTTAAGAAGAACTATAAACCCACCAAAACAGAATGGACTCATCCGCGTCAGTTTTGATAATATTCAATATAAAATAATAACATCCATATCCACATAACACCGTAAAGCATATTTTGAGATATTCCAGAGTATGGCAGAATGTATTTCCAAAGCTGAATGCACCCATCACTGTTTCGCTTCATGATTGCTCAGTTCAAAGACGCGCGAAAGTTATGCTGGCATATGTACTGTCTACAACGTCAAATTACACGCTTTGCATCAAAGTTGCTAAAAATAACTATAGAACCGATACAACTGGCCTTGTGGCAAAGTGACAATTTTTGCATGAGCTAATTGATTACAAAATACATGTAGGCGTAATAATTGACCGTTTGATAAGGCATAGAAAACGGCGTGTTTGTCGCACGTCTTCCGTGAAGATGGCACATGAAATAATTAAAGGGCGTCGGAATTTTTGATGGGATTAAATACGGAGGCACCTTTATCGGCGAGTAGAAATAATTTCCTTTTATAGTTTACCGATTTATATAGGCTATTGTGTTTAGGTACCACCCGTATGTTGTTTTTTTTTGTGATAGCCAGCGGAAATGTTTTTTTTTCCCATTTTGTATTTCATTCTTAATTTAATAGCCACGCGAAACGGTCAAACAAAGTTATTGGATAAAGTGTAATTGTGCAAAGTGTAATTGTGCTAGTGCATTCGGAAAATGTCGCAGAGAAACCTTTTCGAATTCGGAATCGGTAGTAACTCTGAAAGTGTGTGTAAGACGCCAACGACAAAGCGTACTTTAGATCTAAATGACAGTGCTCCTAACACCCCCAAACGTGCGAAAGAAGAACATATGACATATTACTCTGCTGTATACATGAAGTTAATGTTGTATTAGAATACATGTTTTGTATTTATTAATCATTGAAATATTGTGTTTAAATGCATAGTGTTGTAGTCACAGTAAAATGTAAGAAATAAATGTTAACATACATGTATCTTTTTATTTGTTGTTTTTTATATATTATATCTCAGTAATTTGCTTAAATTGCAAAAAATCTTTGACTCTCCTGCGTTATTATTAGGACTCTCAGAAGTTTGATTTTGACTCTTGAAAATATGGTCCCAAGAGTCCTTGACTCTTGAGATTTGAGGTCTAAGGAAAGCCCTGCAGTCTAGAGTTAACCTTCTTGACGATATTATTTACAATAGAAGTACCGGACAAATCAGCATCTAGAATAGAACCAAGATATTTTACATACGTCTGAGATTTTATAACATGATCATTACATTGTATATGAAAATTGTCCACCTTGGTGAGTTTACGTTTCGAACCAAAAAGAATACATTCTGTTTTGCCTAGATGGAGGGATAGCTTATTGTCAATTAACCATTTACTACAGGACTCGAGTTCTTTGCCTAAAACTTGACTGATGGTACTTGGATCTTTATGTGAATACAAAATAGCACTGTCATCAGCATAGAGTATTAATTTACAGTTGGATGATATACTTGTTTTCATATCATTAACGTAGGTCAAGAACAAAAGAGGACCCAGTATACTCCCTTGGGGAACACCACACACTACTGATTTGAAATCCGATTTAGCGGCATTAACATGTACAGACTGCGTCCTATCAGCTAGGTACGAGCGAAACCACTTCACAGACTCCACTCTCATCGCACGAAGCTTCCGACACAGAATGTCATGATCTACAGTGTCGAATGCCTTCTGTAGATCTAACATAATCATACCAGTAAACAAGCCATTAGAGGTTTGTCCACGTATATGATCAGACAGGTGAATAAGACAGGAGTCAGTGGAGTGATTCCCCCTGAATCCACTCTGATACTCATACAACAGACCGTTCTTCACTAAAAAGGATTCCAACTGGTTGTATGCAGCTTTCTCTAATATTTTTTTTGAAACAATGGACAAAATACTAACCGGTCTATAATTAGAAACCTCGGACCTATTGTCTTTCTTAAACAGTGGTTTTACCTTAGCACTTTTTAAATCAGTGGGAACTACATTGTTAACAATAGAGCTATTTATTAAAAATGTAATATGAGTTTTGATATAAGGAGCAGAATCTTTCAAAAATCTGGCCGGGATTTCGTCTAACCCAGTACTTTTAGAACAATTCAATTTGCTTAACTCTTTGTAAACAAAATCTTCAGAAACTGTATGAAGTTTAAAAGAATTGTGAGCAGGATTTCTGTCTTTGTAAAACGATTTAAAAATGTTAGATGCTGTATTAAATAGATTTGGAGTAGGGGGTGAAAATTTGTGCTAAAACTCTATTCAATTTACAAAAACCCTATTGTTGTCAAAAACAGGGAGTGAATTACCCAATATACCCGAACAGTTATCTTTTGCCTTACATGTATGTCCAAACATGTGAACAAGTCCCTTTAATTGCTGATCGCAGTGCATTTTGAATTGAAATTTTCAGATATTGGTTTCATATTTTGAAACCATTACTAGTCAAAGGCTTTGAGTGACTTGTCAGGTATGGTATACAAGCAATTCAATGGATTATAGAAAATTGCCTGACAGGATTTTACACTCACACAAAGAGATTTGCGGAGCAATTATATCTAATATATATATTACAATTTACAGGTATTCACTGGGTAGGGTTATTTCATTGTAGGAGCTATTGAAGCATGGGTACTGAATTATTTTCAAAGTCATAATTGGACCAAAAAACATTTTAAGGTATAGCATTTCCATTTTAATTATTCAAGTGCGTTATCAATTCAAATGATCAATTAAGCAAAGTCAATTTTGTGCCATAAGTATAGTCACTGAAGAGAAATATGTTAATAGATCTGTTATTCAGCTTTTAAACATTTCTTTAACATTCCAACAGACCTATAATAATGTTAAATGAATATACTCTATGGATCATTTCTGTATTGCAAAATTCTTTTTAAGCTATTGAGTTGGTCATAAGAGATAGATTATCGTATGCAACTAAATTTCTTGATTTAATAATCATACTTCAAATATTTATATTTAAACAATCAACTGATACTAACATTAACGCTCGATTGGTCATTGTCGGCTCTGGTACTACTTATATGTACCCCGGGTACTCTTAAATATACTTCCATGTACCCCGGGTACGGTAAATATGCTTAAACGTATCCGGTCGATATTAGACTGTACCCGAATTGTATTCCCGCCCAAAACGCGCTACCGATTACCTTAAAACAATATTGTTTATCTTAAAAAAATTCTCTTAAAAAATGCATCAACATGCTTTTTGAGTATGAGTTTCGATAATATAGAGGCAATTTAACAGAAAATTGACATAAATGTGAAAAGCTGACAACGACCGATTTAGCCTTAAAATTCCCGGGTACCTTTTAGTATATTTACCGTACCCGGGGTACATGCAAGTACACTTAAGAGTACCCGGGGTACATGTAAGTAGTACCCAAGCCGACAATGACCAATCAAGCAACATTAAATGATTGTGTTAACAATTATTTATCCATGTAAAGTTTTTTTATGTATTGAAAGTTGTTAAGTCAATCTTGTGCGGCCTTTTTATATTAATGTACACCAATCAAGGATATAAATAAGAAGCGCATTTGCTAAATTTATATCCCCACAAAAAAGATTGTTTATGGATGGGTGCTTATCTCTTGATATACAGTATAATCCTTAAACTAAGTAATTATGTGTACGGTAATTCTTTTCATGCAGAGCAATAATTGTCCTTATTGATTTCTACACACCCTTGAAGTTTCATTTTTAAATTTTGTATCATATCTGAAATATAGCCCTGCCAAGCCAATTGTATAAATCTGGATAACTCTTATCCAGCGGATAACTTTTGGTTATCTTATCATAAAATTGAAGATAACCAAAAGTTATCCTCTTGATAAGAGTTATCCAGATTTATACAATTGGCCACAGTCTGAAAAGTTACATGATACAAACACAGTCAATAACTCTTATTTAAGAAAGTGTAGGTTTATGATTCTTGTGCATAGCACTTCTAATTGATATTTACATACAGTGACACATGAAAGTTCATGTCAATATAGTGTACCATATCTGAGATATAGTCCTGAAAAGGCACATCATACAAAATTTACAAAGGGCAATACATGTACATGTAACTCTTGTTTAAAAAGTGGATGGTTTTAGTTCTTTAGTACAAGGCATTTCTCTTTATTGATATCTATACACCCATGAAGTTTCATGTTAGAATCGTGTATGGTATGTGAGATATAGCCCTGAAATGATACATAAAAAGAGGGCCAAGATGTTTTTGTAAGATTTGACCAGGTGACCTATATTTTGACCTCTCATGACCAAACATCGCACTGTGCTTACAGAAATAAATATTATGATCAAGATTAATACAATCTGAATCAAAATTGTGACCTCTAGAGTGTTAAAAAAGATTTTGTATAATATCATGAAAATTTTCACAATCTTGCACAAAATGGGCCTTATATAAGAAATTTTTCAATTTTGTAACCCCCCGGGGCAGGGTCAAATTTGACCCCAGGGGCATAATTTGAACAAACTTGGTAGAGGACTATATAAAATGTCACTACATACTAAATTTGGTAGCCCTAGGCCCAATGGTTATGGACAAGAAGATTTATAAAGTTTGCACAAAATGGGCCTTATATAAGCAAATTTTCAATTTTTTGACCCCCCGGGGCAGGGTCAAATTTGACCCCAGGAGCATAATTTGAACAAATTTGAAAGAGGCTCACCACATGAACATTCCTGAGAAATTTCAGCAGTAGTTTAGGAGAAGAAGATTTTTAAAGAAAAAGTTAACGCACGGACACATCGACGCACTGACGCACACACGACGGACACAGGACCATGACATAAGCCTCGCTGGCCTTTGGCCAGTGGAGCTAATAACAGATTGGTGGGTTTGAAAATAAACATGTACTTTGTCATAAAGTCTGTTGTTTTGAATGTTATGTCATGACAAATATGGGTTGAAAACGTCAAAATTTCTGTATATTATATGGGCTGTGCTGTGTGAAAAGAAGATTCGGTGAATGTGCATAAAGTGTCGTCCCAAATTAGCCTGTGCAGTCCGCATAAGCTAATCAGGGACGACACTTTCTGCTTCTATGATATTTTTCGTTTCAAGAAAATATCTTCTTAGCAAAAATACAGTTTAGGCGAAAAGTATTGCACATACAATAAATCCCCTTTTCACAGAGCATGGCTCATGTGTTTTTCTTTTTCTTGTACAAACTAAACCACTGAAGGCTATTTACGCACCTGTGATAATCGGATACACACTGAGGGCAGCACAGCTGACTGTGGGTGGTGCAGAACTTGTCAACTTTATTGTCTTTGTGTTCATAACAATTTAGTAGAAAATCCACCACTTTTTTGGAAACTGGCCACTTATCTATATCTACTCTTCCAAATGCTGTATGTTTAGCCAACAATTTACCATGTAAATCAATACAGTTTCCACAATAAAACCGATCACACTGTTTACAATAGAAATCAGCACTTGTCTCAGCATTATTCTGGTCTTCACAGGCATTACAAATATAGTCCTTCACTTCATTAGAACCCTGATCAACTGAAGACTGAGCACTTGCTGCCATTTTGTACCTTTTGAACAATTTCAACAAAGTCACTTTTTGACACTTAAAATTCAGAAAAAATATGCATCAATAAAGAAACATTATTATTATAAAGACACACACTTTATATATTTTGTACAATAACACAACATTTAAAACTTCTAACTTGACTCAGAAAATCACACCTTAAATAAAATATTTGCCAAACAATGATCCTTAAAGCTCTTCGCGGCACAGTTATGTTATCATAGTAAACATTGTCACTATGTAAACGGTCAAGCATGTGAGAACAAGTACAGTATCAGGTTACTTTTAACCCTGAATAGAAAGAATGTATGAATAAAGGTGCATTGAATGGAAGGTAAACTTAAACTGACTGTAAGTATAGAAGTATTAATACATTTAGTTAAGAAGAGTAGTACAAATAAATGCCTGGTTTAACAAGAATAGTACGCTGACTTATAATTTTATTCCAGCTGGACAATGTTTTGATGTTTAAACTTGAATTAAAGGGCCATCAACCGTGATTGATCAAAAAACGAAAGTTCTAAAATACCGTATTTTTTACAATTATTAGTTTATATTGATTAAAATATCACAAGTGTTATATTACATTACTTGAAACAAGAGCTGTCTCCATCGGAAGACATGTGCCCCCGAAAAATGCTTTTTCGAAACCTTTACGTAAATTAATGCAGACCCTAAGTTCAAGGTCAAGGTCAAAGGGGTCAAAATTTGTGCGCGTATGGAAAGGCCCTTTCTATATACACATGCATACCAAATATAAAGGTTACATCTAAAGTGACATAGAAGTTATGAGCATTTTTTCAAACCTAAACGCAAAAGTGTGGCAGACAGACAGAGAGACAGACAGTGTGATCACCATATACCTAGATCTTATGACCTTACACATTTTCATTAAGTGCGGCGAAGATCCTATGACATTTGCTAGAGTTATTAAGCGAGACGGAAAAAAATGCAATTTTGCGATGATTCAAGGGCTGTAACTCAGAAGTGTCTGGGTCAATTCGGCTGATTATCAAACTTGACCTAGATATTATTGCCTAACACATTTTCATGACGTGAGGCGAAGATCCTATGACATTTGCTTGAGTTATTGAGTGGAAACGAGAACACACAAAAATTTGCCAATCATGGCATAGGTCCACATGTAACTGTTGCAAAATGTGTCAGCTCTCACAAGTGTGGCTCTTGAGAAGGCAGAAATGTAGAGGTGTTTTTTGGGTTTTTTTAATTACGATATTCAGATTTTTTTTCTTAAAGGTTGGAAGAAGAAAACAATTATTATGTGATGGTCAATTAATCTGATCGTTTGAAATAGTGTCATTCAACAACATTATTAAGCAAAACACATAATATTTACATGGTTTACCATACCAGTATTTTGCTATGTCTGCATTATCGTTTCATTATACCTAATGCAATTAAACTAGCTCGGAACGGACTACTATATAATAACAAGAGGGCCATGATGGCCCTGAATCGCTCACCTGACTAACCTTGCTTCATGAACTTAAATTTTATTAGACCCATATACAATCCCAAGCCAAATTTCATTAATTAATACATTCTGACAAAATTTCATTAAGACGTGATGAAAACTGTGACCTCTTTCATCTACACAAGGTTTTACTAGAATTTGCCTGGTGACCTAATTTTTGACCCCAGATGACCCATGTACGATCCAAAATCAGATATTATCAAGATAAACATTCTGACCATATTTCATTAAGATCATATGAAAACTATGACCTCTATTGTCTTCACAAAGTTTTTCTATAATTTGACCTAGTTTTTGACCCCAGATGACCCTAATACAATCCCAACCCAGATTTCATCAAGATTAAAATTCTGGCCAAATTTCATAAAGATTTAATGAAAACTGTGACCTCTACTGTCTACAAAAGATTTTTTTTTTAATCTGACCTAGTTTTTTACCCTAGATGACCCAAAATCAATCCCAATCCAGATTTTAACAAGACAAACATTCTGACTATATTTCAATAAAATCTGATGAAAACTGTGACCTCTATAGTCTACACAAGGTTTTTCTATTATTTGACCTAGTGCCTAGTTGCTGACCCCAGATGACCCAAATACAATCCAAACAGGGCTCCTCTTGCCCAAAAATTGCTGTGGCCAACATTTTAGTCAAATGGAATTTTGTGTAGCCAAATTTTAGAAACTGTAGCCAAAGTTTTAGCAAAGCATTTGCAGGGGTCAAAGTTGGATATTTTGAAAATCCTGAACTTAAAGCTGGGGGCCAGGGGGCCGCAGGGCCCTTGGTGGGTCCAGGAGACAAGGGGGCCAGAGGCCCCCAGAAGCTCCTGGATTCGACACATTTAAAGGGTGCCTGTACCTGTTCTGGTGATTCTATTTTCTTAAAAAAACAACATACACATATATTTAAAAATCTTCATGTATTTGATAAGGAACACACAAAACTTAGTCAAAAGGCAATTCATTCACATGCACCCTCTGTCTGGCATGGACTCGACTGCAGGTGTTGCTTTTGAAGAACCAGATAAAACCTGTAACAGTGGTTACAAATTATATTTTTCACACATACTTTAAAAAAGTCAATAATACATGTTTAATTAATGCAGAATCAAATGTCACCATTTATATTCACAGAATCATGCTGCCAGAAGCCTCCACATACACCTAAGAAAATTGGGTATGGTGGCTTCTGCTAAACAGTTAAAATTGAAAATTTCAGCATGGGTTCCCCTAGTTTTTATCCCAATCGTTGTTTGAATGCTAAATAATTGTATCCTGGTGAGACCCAAATTTGACGATGTAACGGTTAAATGAAGCAATATTTAGCAAATAATTTAAGAAATAATGAATGTTTAATAGCACAAAATAATAATTTTAAACTCGGCTGTATTACTTTGAAATGATTCCAAGACAATAATCATCCATTTAATCGATAAAAATAGAACATCGTCGAATTAAGGTGTCGGCGAATTTGGATTACGGTAGGTTGCCCATATTTGTTTTACAAAAAGTAAAAAAAAAAACATTTCTTGCTGCTGGGCTCATATGTTGGGGACAATAAAACATTTTATTTAACTAAAAAAGACCTGTCCCAGTTAGCAAAAATGGCGTATTTGATTGTATTTTCAATTACTGTTAAAATTCTTTTCCTGATTTATGCTTTATTCAAAGGTCAAAATGTTTTAAAAGCTCACAATCAATGAATCATACGTTATTAATAAAAAAAATTGGCAAATTTGCTAGATCTATCTTGCCAATTTTTGATGCAAAACAACCTAAACAGTAAACTTTAGCAACAGAAAATACGACCAAATTCGGGGTGTTAGTTTAAAAAAATAAAAACCCTACCTGGTTGGTCTTGATGGTTCTTATATTCTTTATGTGATAAGGGCCCTCTGCGTGGAGACGCAATGCCTTCTTCCCACAAGACTGATAATTCGGGGTTTTCTTACAAACTTCTCAAGCCGCTTTTCCACAAGCTTCCACTTTTCTCAACCAGTTCACTACCCGCCCGTAGACTACAGCTGGGAATGGCCACCCATTATAAACTGTACGCTGAAGTTTCTTTAGCTACAAACAGGCAAGTATCTCGTTGCCATTTTTCTCAACTTAAGTCTAAACACAGCTTCCCATTCGGCATCAAATATACGCAAAAAGTACTCAAATTGATTTAAATCGGCAGCAATCTTTAATCTTTAATCAGATGTAATTGTTTATTTAATCCTCTACGATGTACGATTTGTTTTCACGTCAGTAATTTGTCTCGATGACCGGTGTTAATGCCGACTGCGTATGAATTTTTCAGGTCAATAACACGGCGATGTATTGATGCACAGTCTACAGCTGAAAGCGGTTAATATCCGGGACGGCATGTCAGGAAAAAAATCAATACCGATAATTCGCATTGTTCATTAATTAAGCAACGATTAATAACACTTATCCTTTATGGATTTTCATGAAAGAAAAACCATAATAAAGAAAATTTTATTCTCTTTAATCTGATATATAAACAAGTTTGGAAAGAATTGGATGAAAAATTTGGACTTTATTGCATAAACACCATTTTCTCAATTCAAGGAGAGGTAATTCTGTACTTCATGGACCAATAATGCTCATTTTTTGTAGGGTTAGTGTCCTCATTGATATAAAGACACTGTGCAAATTTGGAAAGGATCGGACAAAAAATTTGGAAGATTTTTGAAAGTTTTCACAAAATAGGCAAAAACGAATAAACATGCAAAGTTCAACGAGCTCCTTGGGCCATGTTTTTTGACTAATCAAATTTCTTTGAACAACTTTTTCAGGGGAGCCTTCAAAGGTCATCCCTGTGAAATTTTTTGAAAATCTGATGAGCGGTTTCTGACAAGAAGATTTTTTAAGGTTTTTACCATATATGGTCATGGCGGCCATCTTGGTTATGTGATCAAATTTTTTTTAACAATTCTTTTGTCCCATGACCTAGGGATGCTCCACATGAAATTTAGTTGAAATTGGCTCAATGGTTTAGTAGAAGAAGATGTTTACAAATTGTTTACAGACAGACGGACGGACGCCGGACGCTGAGTGATCACAATAGCTCACCCCGAGCTATCGCTCAGGTAAGCTAAAAACATAAACCTACTAAAAAGCTTATTGCAGTTGTACAGTAGCACTTTTTTGTGTTATTGTTTAATGTCTTGCTTAAAAAACCTTTCTTGAGAAATCAATGTTAAATACTAGTAGTTTTAATGAAAAGAGTCCAACACATGACAAATTTAAACTGTCAAATTTACTAGAACCTACAATGTCATTTACATATCAAACACAACAGTAGAACAACATATATATATACATTTATTTCATGCTTTTCGGTGGTTTATAGAGAAATATTAGTGAATTAAAACTGATAATTTCACTGTTTCAAACAATGAAAATTATCAGTGAAAATTATCGATAATTTTCACTGTTTATGTTAAATGACGTCATTTTTTTGACGAAATGACGTCATTTTCCCAGCGAAATTCTTTAGTTAAACTCTTTAACAATGTATATTAACTGTAAAAAAAAAGAATAAAATAAAAAGAAAATTTGTTGGGTTTGGTGGATTATCGATTTTAATTCACTCGTGATCATATAAAATATATATTTTCACTCGTGGCTGCGCCACTCGTGAAAATATAATTTTCTATGATCACTCGTGAATTAAAATCGATAATCCACCGAATCCAACAAATATCCTCTATATATATATATGTTTTTGACTAGAAAACCTATTTTATCCCAGAGGGACGACTAAACTTCAACTGTTAAAATCCCAGTTCCTTGAACACTAAACCACCATAATATGTCTCAGGCTAAACTTAAACTGTTAAAATCCCAGAGGAACACTTTTGGAGGAACAGAACAGTCACTTTTTTTGTTTCTTCACTTTCTTTGCATTTCTAGTTTTTATGAGTTTAATGTCTTTGCAAGCTTTGCAGATCGGTCTTACTATCCCAAAGTCTTCTTTTAACCTTTTCACTTTATCAGTGTCCAGTACCTCTGTATCGCCACAATAGAAACAGACATCGTCAAATACCACTGTTTTACCTGAAATATATGCCAATTATCAAGTTTGTATATCTGTCAAAATATTATCATTTTGTTAGAATTATTACTGCAGGAAATCAGAATTTATAGTTCATTCTACCACCATGAACAGACCCAATCAAACCGGGTCTGCTTTTATTTTCTTAGGTGCAATTTGTGCTTCCAAAGGACCCATCTTTTCAGTATTTACTCCATAGGATCTACTTTTCAGATTATATTAATATGTATTGTGTCTTGCACCAAAAAAAAGACGAACTACTACCATATTAATTTATTGAATTTAATACTTTGTGATGCTGAAAGACCGGAAATTGTCAACTTTGCAAACTTCATACATTCACAATGTCAATATTTTGATGTCTGCTGTGCATTCTTGTTGGTCAATATTTATTTATGAAACAATATATTCAATATTTAAATAAAGCTTGCAAACCTGCATAATAGGATGCCTCCATATCTGAACTACACGACAGCCCCTCCTTGACAATAATGTGATCCCTATGAATCCCTGCATAGAACAGTGGGTTTCAACAGATGTATACCAGTTCTTCCTCTACAGCTTTGCAACTATTAATGAAATATATACATGTCAAATACAATTTCATAAAAGCAATGAATTTGACTGTTGCCCATCTTCCATCTTTTTGATTGTCATCACTGAATTAGTTGGTATTTTTTACTTTAAAGACTCACCGAATAATTCATTACATAATATCAAAAATTGATTCCTTGGAAGCACATATTTTTCTTTGTATAAACAGTTCTTTAAATAATGACAGAGTATTAAAGACTAAATAATTGACAGGTGTAAAGAAATATTTTTAAAAAAGACAAAACCATAGACATTATACTGCATTCATTTTATTATTAATACCAGAGCAAAATGTAGGAAAAAAGACGAACACGAAATCCTTTAAGACACCGTGATAGTTTTGTCAATATGTGTCTAATTTTCTACAAATGCGTTTTTGACGAGAACTATCTCATCTCCGTCGACAAACATCTCAGCCAAATGTCACCGACATGGATAATGTAATATTCATAATGCGTGATTTAACCTTATTATTCTCAATAATTTCTATCTTAAAATAATTCCGTTGACGCTGGTCATTGTTATTGTCGTAAACAAACACTTTAGAGCACACCATTTTGCATGCGTAAAAAGAGCTTTTACGTAAACACGAATACGATTGGTTTATTCTATTTTAAACAGCCAATGAAATGTACCGATAGTAATATTATATAAAATCGGATGCGATAAAACGCTTGCGAATATAAATTTTGATTGTTGTCTTCGAAAGTTTTATTTTTTCAAGCGGGACTAAAACACTGTCGGCAGACGTTATGAAAATAAAATTGGAGAAAGATACTTTTATTTTTATTACATTTTGACATAAAATACGGTCGGCGCTCCCGTAAACCAATTTATAAAACAAGGGCTGTTTGTAAAACATGCATGCCCCCCTATATGGGCTATAAGTTGTAGTAGCAGCCATGGTGTGAATAAGTTTTTTGTCACTGAATACGTTTTTTGTCACTGTGAATGGTGGTGGTGGTGGTGGTGGTGGAAATAGTAGTAGTAGTAGTAGTAGTAGTAGTAGAAGTAGTAGTAGTAGTAGTAGTAGTAGTAGTAGTAGTAGTAGTAGAAGTAGTAGTAGTAGAGTAGTAGTAGAAGTAGTAGTAGTTGTAGTAGTAGTAGTAGTAGTAGAAGTAGTAGTAGTAGTAGTAGTAGTAGTAGTAGTTGTAGTAGTAGTAGTAGTTTTCACGAAGGTATAATAGTGTACTTTGAGTTAATATGCAAAACACGACTGTTCAGATTCAATCCTTTAATTCAACTGCCCGTCAACAACAATACAAATATATATGACGTCAAATAATAATAATAATAACGTGCTAATTCGCGGCAACCGCCAATCAACGTTACGTCTAAAATCTCATATAATATTCTCGACATACTGGGGGCCCATATAAAACAGAGTTTTCACATTAGTATACGAATACGATAATCATATTAACAAAATGCTTAAATTTCACTTCCGGTGGATAAAGTTTCGCTATTGGCCTTATGGTATACAATCCGTTACTGAGTCGCGCTTTCGCCTCGCAAACATGCCTGTCCCTTTCGGCAACAACATCGACGACCACGGCAAGTTTCCATTGACATCTCGGGCCATCATCATGGATCTGCACCACGTCCCCGGTGTTGCTCGTCTGCGTGTTGGAACCAGACACCCGGTGGTGCTCGCGGAGTGACGTAAGGTATTCAGTCTTCCAGCGTCTGTATAACTGTTGTATGAGCAGCTCACGTCGCATTGCCATGCGGTTAAATGTAGCATGATCGGCTGCAGCGACAGTACTTACGGCATCGAATGTGACGTCATCGTGTGGCATCGTTGTAACTCGGCGACCGTATAACAGCTGCGACGGCCTGATATGCGCGGGGTCGTTTAGATCTGTTGATGCATACGTCAATGGCCGATCGTGCATACGTCAATGGCCGATCGTTAAGTACAGCCTCGATTTCTGTGACGATTGTAAGAATCGACGTAAGCTCGTTCAATGCGAGTGGCGTTGATTTCAGGCAGTCGTTCAAGCTTGGTGAATCACGTGACTGACGGCAGCTACAATCGTAGACGATGCGTATGGGTGTCGTTGATGATTCTTTTTCCACTTGGTGATGAGGGATGTAGTACACTTGTTCAGCTGACTCTTGACCAAGTGGTACCCGCTCGATGAAGCCACGTCTTTCCTGCTCTGCTATGATGTCACCATGTGCCCGAGGCACTTCCGGTTCATTGCGCAACCTCTGAATAGCCCCAACAGTTCTCTTCAAGGCTATGTTGTGGTTTGTTGGTAGAACAGGGTGGTCTTGCTTCCATGGTAGTTTGGCATGGTACCTTCCATTGTCGTACTCAATAGCTGTCGCTTGGTATTGCTGTAGGTACTCGACAGACTTCCGGTCAGGTTCACAAGGTGAGATACCCATGTTCTCAAGACTACAGAAACGTTCTAAAATGTTGTGTTCTGGGGCGCGCGATGCAAGTACGTTTAAGATGTGCTTATCAGCTGACGCATGAGACGTGGAGGGCATCGGACCGGACAGTAAATAACCAATCTTAGACTTGACGGCGGTCGGCCCGTTCCCTCAAACAACATGATCTTCGACAATATCCCAATAGTGGTCAGCCCCAACGAGTAATGAAATGTCAAATAACGTGTCACCTGTAACGGAATGAGCCAATTCAATCCCTGCAGGTACGGAAGTTCCGCAGTCGATCTAAGATATCCGCATCTGATGGGAGCCGCAATAGTGGGGACGATGTGAACACTAACAGGTATCTTCTTTCTCTTCGAAACTATGTACACTGTCGTGCGTTCTAGTTGCTGTAAGCTTCTGTTATTACTTCCTCCGAATCCCGTCAGGCTAAGTGTTTCTATTACATCACTCTCTAGTTGAAGATCGTCAGCAAGCTTTCTGGTGATAAAGGATCGCTGTGCGCCTTCGTCGACTAATATGGCGGCATCCGTTGTAGTGTGAGACGACGAAACAGGGGCAATGGCGGTCTTTAATATAACGTCTGCGTTCGACCTCTTTGTAGACGAGAAGAATACGGCGGCTTCCGGTTGCGGCGATTCAACTTCCGGTTTTCTTTGTAGCTCCTTACAGAAAGAAGTGTGATATGCTTCCGGTGGCAGTTTTGACAGCGTCCGTTTGACTTGCATTCTGTGATTCGGTGTTTACCCAAGCAGTTAAAACAAAGCTGTTTCTGTTTCACAACATTCATTCGGGCAGCAGTGTCAGGAAAGTTTTTACATTCACAACTTAAATGTTCTTGATCACAAAATGCACATGTTCTAGAATAATTTTGCGTATTCCTTTTGCCAAACTTGTTGCTAGGAGTGTATGAAGTCTTCTTACCATTCGCACTTGCATGAAACAATGCTGTTGAGTTGTAGTCGCTAACTTCCGGCAACGCATAGGAACTTCCGGTGCCGATCTCAAGAATGTTGATTTCCTTGTTAATCGCTCGTCGCAGATCTTGCAAAAACCAGTCATTATTCTCGTTTACGCGGGCGAGATTTTTACGTATATCCATCGGCAATTTTTCCAATACAACTGGCACCAATAGGCTACCGTACATATCTTGATGATGTCCTAGCGACTCAAGACCCCGGATATACGTTTCCATGCTGTCGTAAAACCCTCTCAAACTCGCGACTGTGGAAGTTGGTGATGGCAATTTCAATAACGCTTGCATGGTTGCATGAACAATTTTGCAATGTTGACCATACCTTTCACGTAACAATTCGACTGCGCACGTGTAATTTGCATTCGTGAGTGCAAATCCTTCAATAGTCATGGCGGCTGTACCCTCCAACTGTGCTTTCAAATAATTGAATTTCTGCACATCAGTCAAGTTGACATTGCAATGGATTGACGATTCGAATGAATCCCAGAACGATTGCCATTGTAATATATCACCGTCAAATCGTGGAAGTGTTAATTTTGGCAATTTATGAGTACTAGATGTACTTATCTCGGGCGCTGACTGGCCGCTGTTGTTCGACGAATTGGTGTTCACCCTGCGTTGGTTGTTTGGTGGTAGTGGACCGGATGCCTGCTGACTACCGGAACCGGATGCATGCGATAATAAATCGGCGGCGTCTGTGATGCCAATGTTAGGCCGCTGTAGACGCTGCTTGTATCTTCGTAGTTTGACCTCTACATTGAAGGTATACTCTTCTGCCTCGACCATCTCCTCTGGCGCAGCGTCGGCGTCGGTGAGCGAGAGAATTTTATCATTGTGGACTAGCAGACATGCCACTTTTTCTTCTTATTTCTCGATAAGCGCTTGGAACTGAATGTCATCGTCTTCATCGCTTGCTTCTTCTATTTTACTGACGAAACGGTCAATAATATTTTTCAAACCTAGCCGCTGGCCTAGTAACTTCTCTATTGTCGTCGGCATTTTACTGTTTGGTCACGGCACCAATTTCACGAAGGTATAATGGTGTACTTTGAGTTAATATGCAAAACACGACTGTTCAGGTTCGATCCTTTAATTCAACTGCCCGTCAACAACAATACAAATATATATGACGTCAAATAATAATAATAATAACGCGCTAATTCGCGGCAACCGCCAATCAACGTTACGTCTAAAATCTCATATAATATTCACGACAGTAGTAGTAGTTATAGAGTAGTAGTAGTAGTAGGTGGTGGTGGTGGTAGCAAAATAAATAGTAGTAGTAGTATTAGTAGTAGTAGTAGTAGTAGTAGTAGTAGTAGTAGTAGTAGTAGTAGTAGGAGTAGTAGTAGTAGTAGTAGTAGTAGTAGTAGTAGTAGTAGTAGTAGAGCAGTAGTAGAAGTAGTAGTAGTAGTAGTAGTAGTAGTAGTAGTAGTAGTAGTAGTAATAGCAGTAGTAGTAGTAGTAGTAGTAGTAGTAGTAGTAGTAGTAGTAGTAGTAGTAGAGTAGTAGTAGTAGTAGTAGTAGTAGTAATAGCAGTAGAAGTAGTAGTAGTAGTAGTAGTAGTAGTAGTAGTAGTAGTAGTAGTAGTAGTAGTAGTAGTAGTAGTAGTAGAAGTAGTAGTAGTAGTAGCAGCAGCAGCAGCAGCAGCAGCAGTAGTAGTAGCAGTAGTAGTAGTAGTAGTAGTAGTAGTAGTAGTAGTAGTAGTAGTAGTAGTAGTATGCATTACAAAAATGCAGTTAGCCTTACATTTGGTAAAATTTAAATATATTACAAGGGAGGCAAATCTGTAACAATAAATTTAAACTTATTGCATTTGTTTCCCCTGTAGTGTATTACCTCCCCTGTCCTGCTTATATTTATATTAATCAACAAAATTAAACATTAACACAATATTTTATATACAAAATATACAAAAAATTCTCATATTCTGATAATATTTTTACCGATCCACTGTATTTTACTAAAAGGATGATGTTTCATTGGACTGATAATTATAGATTTAGGATTACAGACCAGTTGCTTCAGTAATATTGTTCAGAGTGTGCCCTGTTGGCCGCGTATGCATTCTAAAATTATCATTCAAAAAAACATTTTACTATTTCGAGTCACCATGACCTTGACCTTTGACCCAGTGACCTCAAAATCAATAGGGGTCATCTGCTAGTCATGATCAATGTACCTATGAAGTTTCATGATCCTAGGCACAAGCGTTCTTGAGTTATCGTCTGACAACCACCTGGTGGACGGACAGACCGACAGACCGACCGACAGACCGACATGAGCAAAGCAATATACCCCCTCTTCTTCGAAGGGGGGCATAAAAATGTTGGCCTAAGCTATTTGAAATCTTGGCATGTGTATTGAACCATTTCCAAACATCATTAAAAGTTGTTGGGCCATAAAACCTGTATTTTCTTTCCTATAATGTTATTTGCAGTTTTCAGTTGTTTGCTTGCGGACAACTGAGGTTAGTGGCATACGTTGCAAGTCAGTCTGCTCTTAACTACGCTAAGAACGATAACCACCACATCTGCCTGTTTATACTTCACCACTGCAGACAGTGAGTGCGTGTATGTAATCAATAGTGTTCAACAGCTTGTGCGACAACATTGGCCAGTTTGTCATTGAAATCTGTACATATTGGTTGCTTTCAGGGAAAACGGGGCTTATTGCATGTCAAATAAGTGGTGTGCACAAGCTAATCAAGGACGACACTTTCTGAGCTTATGGTGTTTTTCGTTTAAAGAGAGTCTCTGGTACTGGGATGACAATTAATGCATATGCATAAAGCGCTGTTTTCCCAAAATGAAGCTTTCATTATCTTTTCTATTAATGATTTGGAAAAAAAAGTGATAATAACTTCAAAGTAACCTTGCTGACAAGGCAAATAAACAAAATTACTTTTAAATCAAATAAACAACCAATGAGTTCTAAATTTTCACCTTGTGGCATTTTTTAGTGAACATCTACAAGGGACTTTTTCACAGTTTGTCCTTTAATGCTTAATATTGATAAATGAAAACATTAGATCATAAAAGCTTCATTGAAAAAAAAAGAATTATATTAAAGAAACAAAAAAGAAGTAATCCTCAACTGGGCTAAAACCACTAACCCCTGGAATAAAAGTCTATCGTTTAGACCACTTGGCCATACAATTAGAGATGTATTTTATACTTTATATAAGCAATCCTTGTATTATGAAAAAATATAACGACAACAACAAAACTCTCCAAATTATTAAATTGTTTAATTTTGTCAATTTACCAAAACGTGATAATGTCCCTTTAATGTCTTCAGACTTGCACATTGAATGAGTTTAATACACTGTCAGATCTTACATCATGAATAAGTTACAGGTTTAGTGGTGTCCTGTTAGCCTGGGGCCAGTAGATTTAAGCCCAGGAAACTCAATTAAAAAAGTTGGTTACAGTTGGGCTGTAAAGCAGGGCAACTAGCTTTTTTAAAGCTTTAACAAGTCAATCCAATTAAACATAGATTACAAATTGGCGACTGTGGATCAATTAGGCCTAGGAAATGATTTAATTCCAGCTCACAAGACATGATGCATTAAAAGTCTGTGATGAAACATGTGGATATTTTCCAATTCTGCAAATATATCCTGGCTGCGAAGGAAGTTCATTGGTATGGGTGTACAGTGACAGTTGAGCACACCTGTGTTTTTTTTCCGTCTTTCAAGCAGAGACAGTAAACCTGACATCTTAAATAACTGTCATTTGTAGTGATTTTTATCATAAAAACTTGAGATGGAACAGATTAACTGGCTAACCTACCCGTACGAAATAATGGGGCGGATTCCGGGCGTAATCAGGGCGGAATTGGCACGTAATGTTGGAATTATGCCCGTACAACTGGCGGAATGAGTTTTATGCCCGGAACTAAAATTATTTCTGGGCGTAATTCAACTGTTTTTTCCGGGCGTAAAACAAATCCGGGCGTATTTTTATACTTAGAATTTGTATGATGGAGATTTGTGGACGGAATTTTGCACTTTGTTTCTTTCGTGGGGCAGAATTTCATACTTATAAAATATTTGTGAAGCCACATGACGGAATTTTGAACTTAGTAGTTTTTATAGAGAGTAATATTGGACTGAACAATAACTTAATAAATTTAATTTAAACCAAAGTACTGAACAAAATATTACCAGTAACTGATAACTTAATAAACGTTTTTTAAAAAAAATATTTAATTTTATTTATACATTTGTACAATCAATGAACATTCATTATAGACACAACTATTTCAGTCACAGTATAATTAATTCAGCATAAAGCTTTGATCTAATTTATGATTTTCATGTTCAGATTCTAAAACATATTTTGTAGTATTTTTATACTTAATTTGTGAGAAGCTGAAAAGGAGACAGACTTGTGAACTTGTGATCATGAATTATACTCTTAGATTTTGCATTACTATTGGCAATATTGCTGGTAAAAAAAATAGGAGATAACAATAACACATTTTTATTAAATAAATTTTATCTATTGCTGACTTTTACAGTTTCCACTTATAATTTTAAGTCTGAGGGATGACCATGCATTAAAAATCTATATGCACTTATTTTTTTAATTCACTTCTTTAATTCTTCTTCTTTTTTGAAAATTTTGCTCATTTTTAATAATTATTTCATAATTATAATAATGACTGTAAAGTTTAATAAAGAACAAGACTTGGTAATGTTTTCATCATTTTAAGGTTTCCTTTAACATTAAACACACAACAGTCTAGTTTAATATTATTTGTTTATATCATCAATATGAATGCAGTTTCTCTGCATGTTACTCTATAAAAATTTTTTTATAGTAGTTAAGATTTCCCCAGTCTGAAAAGACCATAATTATGTACATAATTATACCAAACCTATGTTAATTTAATCTCAGATAAACACTGACAACCAGCTGAGTTGATCTCATGTATTGTGCTGCCCATTCTATTCTCACCAAAGGCTGAGTCATATCTGTACATGTTTATAAACCATCTGGGCTTATCAGGCTTCAGTGGATTGGTCAGTGGTACAGGAAGTGAGTGGTAGAAGTTGCAGTTTGAAAACATTAGAGCGGTTAAGCAAATTACTGACTCTGAACTAAATTGTCAGTATAATACTTAAGCAAAATGAGGACTAAACTGTAGTGAAAAAATGTCTTGCAGGGAGTACTGTGTCAAAAACAATTTGTATTTAATACACATAATGTGGAAATGAACAATAAGTTTGTTGCAAAAGAGGTTCAATTTGGCTCAGGTTTAACTGTGATTTGGTCTCACCAAATTCCTGTGTTTTTGGAATACTGCAGAACAGCATAAAAGGTTTGTATTTTTACTCCTTCATTCCTCTATTATTTAGATTATTAACTGATATAATTGTAATTGTATTTGTGTACTGTCCCAGTGGGAAATGTAAAAGGATGATGAAAAGTAGACGGGCATGATGAAGGAAAAACAACACAGTTTGAAACTAAAATGAAATACACAAATTTCTTTAAAATATATAGTAAGTACTTAAATTAACATTTCATTTTCAGATTATGTCATAGGATTGGGGAGAAAGGTTGCTGGTGGCATAACAAATTTTCCCTTCTCGGACCTCAAAAGCCACATCACAAATTGAAGAATTTGTTTGCAAGAAAGCACAGTGTTGAAAAAAACATGTAAAAAAATGAACTTTTTTATATAAATTTTGCTCTGTGTGCGCGCCCGGATGATGAGCACAAAGCGGTCCTTGACAAAGGAAAGCTGGATTTGTTGATAGGTAAATCACAATTTTACTATACAAGTTATTGTATTATTAGTTTGAAATAGTTAAGTTCCAAATAAAGATTAATTCGAATTATACGATTAGTGATCCTCAGGGCTAGGCCTGTCAATAACAGGGTGTCTCAGTACCTTGCCGCACTAAGATCCAAACCTGCCCCCTTTGACCCCCAGTCATGTTTTTAATTGGTTCTGATCACATTATTTTACAGAATATTCAATGAATTTTCAATAAACTAATTTTATTTTAACAGTGAAACTAGTTTTATCAATTAAAAAAAATATTTTTATGCCCCCCTTCGAAGAAGAGGGGGTATATTGCTTTGCTCATGTCGGTCTGTCTGTCGGTCGGTCGGTCCGTCCGTCCACCAGGTGGTTGTCAGACGATAACTCAAGAACGCTTGGGCCTAGGATCATGAAACTTTATAGGTACATTGATCATGACTTGCAAATGACCCCTATTGATTTTGAGGTCACTAGGTCAAAGGTCACGGTGACCCGAAATAGTAAAATGGTTTCCAGATGATAACTCAAGAACGCATACGCCTAGGATCATGAAACTTCATGGGTAGATTGATCATGACTCGCAGATGACCCCTATTGATTTTGAGGTCACTAGGTCAAAGGTCAAGGTCACAGTGACCCGAAATAGTAAAATGGTTTCCGGATGATAACTCAAGAACGCATAAGCCTAGGATCATGAAACTTCATGGGTAGATTGATCATGACTCGCAGATGACCCCTATCGATTTTGAGGTAACTAGGTCAAAGGTCAAGGTCACAGTGACCCGAAATAGTAAAATGATTTTCGGATGATAATACAAGAACGCATATGCCTAGGATCATGAAACTTTATAGGTAGATTGATCATGACTCGCAGATGACCCCTATTGATTTTCAGGTCACTAGGTCAAAGGTCAAGGTCACGGTGACCCAAAATAGTAAAATGATTTTCGGATGATAACTCAAGAACGCATATGCCTAGGATCATGAAACTTCATAGGTAGATTGATCATGACTCGCAGATGACCCCTATTGATTTTGAGGTCACAAGGTCAAAGGTCAAGGTCACGGTGACCCGAAATAGTAAAATGATTTTCGGATGGTAACTCAAGAACGCTTTTGCCTAGGATCATGACACTTCATAGGTACATTGATCGTGACTTGCAGATGACCCCTATTGATTTTCAGGTCACTAGGTCAAAGGTCAAGGTCACAGTGACAAAAGTCGTATTCACACAATGGCTGCCAGTACAACGGACAGCCCATATGGGGGGCATGCATGTTTTACAAACAGCCCTTATTAAAATGAAAATGCATGTAATATTAAATAATATGCGCATATATTGCACATGTTATTTGAAAATATTCCACAGGGATAAATATCCAAGCACATTCAAAAGTGTACTTAGTTGCCAAATTTGGACCCTGTCTTTTTCAAATCCTAGATGGGGCCCTGGATTAGATAAAAAGTTTGAAAAAGCAATTCATTCTACATAAGTTGTTAACAGTATTTGAAATAGGTGAACTGTAGTTGTACTTAATATCAAATTGCATTTCAGATTATGACATAGGATGGGGGAGAATCGTGGACCTGAACAATACTGTGATAGAGAGGAATTCCTACTCAAGAAAGCAGTTTAAAAAACACAGTCAATGTGAAAGAGTGAACTTTTTATCCCCACGCTTTTTGAAAAAAAGGTGGGGATATTGTGGTGATCTCCGCCGTCCGTCCGTCCGTCTGTCCGTCCGTCCGTCTGTCCGTCCGTCCTGGCCACTATCTCCTCCTACACTAAAAGCACTAGAACCTTGAAATTTACACACATGGTAGCTATGAGCATATGTGCGACGGTGCACTATTTGGAATTTTGATCTGACCCCTGGGTCAAAAGTTATAGGGGTTGGGGTGGGGCCGCGTCAGAAATTATCACTCATTTTTTTAGGTTATTTTACATTTACTTCTTTATTTCTACACCGATTCACTTCAAATTGATACTGGACCTCACCTATGACAATACAGTCAATCTCAACCATGCATGGCCCCATTCCCAACCCTGGGGCGCCCCACCCACATAGGCCACACCCACCAAAAATTTCCATTTACTATAATTTTTTCATTTCTACACGGATTCACTTCAAATTGATACTGAACTTTTGTTATGACATTAGGGTCAATCTCAACTATGCATGGCCCCAATCCCAACCCTGGGGCGCCCGCCCACATAGGCCACACCCACCAAAAAATTCCATTTACTATAATTTTTTCATTTCTACACGGATTCACTTCAAATTGATACTGAACTTCTCTTATGACATTAGGGTCAATCTCAACTGTGCATGTTCCCATAACCAACCCTGGGGCCCCGCCCACATAGACCACACCCACCCAAAATTGCCTTTACTATAATTTCTTCATTTCTACACCGATTCACTTCAAATTGATATTGAACTTCTCTTATGACAATACAGTCAATCTCAACTATGCATGGCCCCATTACCAACCCTGGGGCGCCCCGCCCACATAGACCACACCCACCCAAAATTGCCTTTTACTATAATTTCTTCATTTCTACACCGATTCACTTCAAATTGATACTGAACCTCTCTTATGACAATACGGTCAATCTCAACTATGCATGGCCCCATTACCAACCCTGGGGCGCCCTGCCCACATATGTCACACCCACCCAAAATTGCCTTTTACTATAACTTCTTCATTTCTACACCAATTCACTTCTAATTGATGATGAACTTCTCTTATGACAATACGGTCAATCTCAGCTATGCATGGCCCCATTACCAACCCTGGGGCACACCTAGGTCAAACATTCGGCGTGGGGATACGCGTCGGCCTCTGCCGCGCCATTTCTAGTTTATTTTTGCCGTGTATAAGAACAGTTTGTTTTTTAAAAAGTGCATGTCTATCAAATTATTTTTTATGTATATATATTGAATATTTTTGTTGTTTGTCTTTAAAAGCTACATTGTATCTTAAAAGTATCATCAAAATGCGGAACGAAAATGCATACATTTTCCGCATAAGTTCCACATTTTTTGTGACTGCGGATAACATGCGGGGATTTTCAGCATTTGTTCTGCATTTGCAGAAGTATAAAATGGTGATCCATGTTTTTAAAATGTATTATCTTAAAATAAATATAAAGATACTATGTTTAATGTATCTTGTCATAATTTTGACTAGTTTTTAGCTAAACTGAGCTCAAAGTGCTCATGGTGAGCTTTTGCGATCGCCTTTTATTTTTTCAAATGGCCTGTTCTTATATGGGTATATGGGTATATATTACAATATGCATGTAATCCGATTTCCGCCCGGTATCTAAATTACGCCCGTAATCTAAGTTACGCCCGTAATTTTAACATTCCGCCTGTAATCTGAATTCCGCCCATAAACTGCTTTCCGCCCGTAATTTAAAATTCCGTCCCACCTCATTTACATATTTCGCCCCTGTTTTCCGCCCGGATTACGCCCGGAATCCGCCCGGAATCCGCCCCTCTTCTTAAAATCATATATAGAAAAATACGCCTGGAAATATTTTTTACGCCCGGAATTTAGTTTGCGATTCCGTGCCGATTCCGGGCGGAACATTTCGTACAGGAACTGAATGACAGTTAACTGGTTAAATTTGCTGGTAGCGATTAACCGGAAACTGTTTAAATAATGCATTTGTTCATGGAATCAATCGTACTAATTACATTTCTAGCGCGCATTATTCAGCCAATTAATACTGTTGTCAACTTTACACACAAATTGAAGTTTTGTTAACCAATTTACAAGACTGATTGTAAGGATGCATAAAGTATATCAAATTTATCAAGATTGTTATTCTTAGTCGAAATTTGAACCAGATGTTCGCGCTGAATTCATTTTGTTGTAAGTAATTTACATCATCAACGATTCGACCTTAAATGTCTGATGCAAGTTTTCATTAACAAAGTGAATTACTGAACTAATTTTGTTATAAAACAACACTTAAAAAGTTAATAAAATCATTACTTGCAGTATTTTATTAACTTGTTTTAGAGAAGCGCACTTTGCTACGTAAAAAACATAATTACCTGTTTTTGAGATTCTTATACTAATACATGTCTCTTTTATTATAATATAATGATAATGTATTACATATTTTATGTTCACGTCATTCCAAATTTATGCTACTTGTCACCAATGCTCTCTTATGCATTATTAGTTTGATACTTCTCGGATTATTATGTTTACTACGAACCGTAAATAAATAGTTACATTGCGGTTTTTGTCCTCGATTTAAACACACATTCTTTCCTTCCGTGTATGCATAATTGACATGAAAAGATCATAAATAGGCTACATACGTCCTCAGGACTGCAAACCACACATTACATATAATGCTTTTTACCAAATAACTTATACTGGAAAGGGGAAAAAAAACGTAATTTGCAGTAAGAATGAACAAAAACACAATAAATTAAAACATTGCTAAAAATCGATAGGACGTTAACATTAGGGGCCCCACTAACATATTATTATATATTATGAACATAATTTATTTCTTATCCATATGCTTTAACGCAGCGTAATTCAATACAAAATAAAATATACATTTGCATATCTAATTCATTAAATGTGTAATTTATAATACATTTATAGCTCGAATATTACATGGCCTCTTATGTAACCTTGAGCTCAACATTCTTTGTACACATTCTTCTAATTTGAGTTGTTCAAAGCATCTAAACTTAATGAATTGTTAACAGTGACCTGCTGAAAGCCAACTTTTAAGTCAACAAAACCCGCACAGGTAAGATTTTTCAGGAAAAAAATAAACACCTAGACTATTTTACGGTCTGAAACCTCAACAGCTCACCAACATACCTGGAGGTTGATGTGTTTATACAAATATTTGCCCTAAAACAGAATTAGGAAGTGTTGAGCGTATCCATATACCGGGGTAATATTACAGTTGGATTCCCACATGTATGTAATCTGAAAGAAAATCCCCTTAAAACAGAATTTGGTCATAAGGCAAAGACAAAATAATGTTGTGGTTCAGGTTACGGGCCAAATAAAATTAGGGTAGGTAGGTAGGAAAAACATAATTTTTATTTTGATTTTTTTGAACGGCTTTTTTCCAGTACATACATAGGCAATCTAGCACAAAAACCATTTAAACTGCTGATTAGGATGAATGGTCAATTCATGGCTTCAACTTGGCTGTAGCCATGCATTGACTTTTTATCCATATGAAAAACAAACTTCAGAAAACTTTTTAATATAAAGAAAAATACTGTAAATGTTGATGGATAAAAACCCGAAAATACTTTGAAGAACATGCCTTAATTACTAAGGCTAACACCTGTTTGATAGTCATACCCTCATCAACAGAAAAAACAAATTTAAATAGAGCTTTGTCAGAGACATGACTGATACCCCCACATGCCGCATTGGCACAGAATATTTTGCATGTTGTCTTCACAAAAAACAGCAGACACCATGCTCAATGTTTAAAACGCATTACTAAGTGACCTCGTGACATAGTTTTTGCCCCGGCATTGCCCATGTTTGAACTTGACCTACACATCATCTAGATACAACTTATGACCAAGTTTGTTGAAGCTCTGATGAAAACTACTTGAATTAGAGAGCGGACACCATGCTCAATGTTTAAAATGCACTAAGTGGCCCCTTGACCTAGTTTTTGACCCGGCATGACCCATATTCGAACTTGACCTAGACATCATCTACATTGTAGATACAACATCTGACCAAGTTTGGTGAAGATCGGATGAAAACAACTTGAAATAGAGAGCGGACACTTAATACGGACCGACCGACTGACAGACAGACCGACCGACGGACAGACAAGCTCACTCCTATATACCCCCCTAAACTTCCCTTGTGGGGGTATAACTAGAACAAGCTCTGTCTTCAGCAGCACTTCTGGCAAGAAATAAAAGTATATACACATGTATTTAAACTAGAACAAGCTTTATCTGACATGCTAAATTTAAAACTCTCTTCAAGTCTGGTTACAAAATACAGAACTTTTTAAAATGGCTTTTAACTTAAATCATTAAATAAAATTGACGAAGAAGATGATTTCTCCATTGAGTCGCAGACGCTTTATGCATTTAATATGTAAAGCGCTTCGCCGATGAGGCTAACAGTGCGCGCGTAAAAATCCTCCGGTACAGTTTTAATTTTACTGCGATTTTTTTCTTTTGGCTTTCAATTTTGAATCAAATGTTGTAGGGTCGCAGCAAAATAATCTATAGGCTCGGTCGAGGAACCGTAACCACAACATTATTTTGTTTTGGCCTAAATGAACCCATCCGTGCACAACAGAGTTATAAATAATTTGATAAGTAACAAGTGTGCATATAACAGCATTTTTGTACATTTATCAACTGAAAGGATCACAGTAGCTTAAAGCGGCATAAGGATAGTTTATAATTTCTTTCTAAATATAGACACTACTTAAGCAATACATATTACCTCTTTTCAAGCAGAACAAGGGCTGTTTGTAAAACATGCATGCCCCCATATGGGCTATAAGTTGTAGTAGCAGCCATTGTCTGAATACGGTTTTTGTGGTGGTGGTGGAGGTGGTGGCGGCGGCGGCGGTGGTGGTGGCTTATTTCCAGTAACTGTGACCTTCACCTGTGACCTTGACCTTTGACCTAGTGACCTCAAAATCAATAGGGGTAATCTGCAAGTCATGATCAATGTAACTATGAAGTTTCATGATCCTAGGCCCAAGCGTTCTTTAGTTATCATCCGGAAACCACCTGGTGGACGGACCGACCGACAGACAAACAGACAGACAGACAGACAGACCAACATGAGCAAAGCAATATACCCCCTCTTCTTCGAAGGGGGGGCAAGCATTACAATAACAATACTTAAGAATGATCAAATGGGAAAAGGTAACCTAGCACTGGCAGTAAATATGGGGCTCATTTACAGGTCATATTTGGAATCTCTGCTGTAAAAAATGAGATTTTAAATGAATTTAAGGGAGGCAAATGCTGTAACAAAAAGAACATGCATAAACGGTAGTTGTTTCCCTTGTTTGAACCATGCTAAATCCTTAAAATGCCTATTTCCAGTAACTGTGACCTTCACCTGTGACCTTGACCTTTGACCTAGTGACCTCAAAATCAATAGGGGTCATCTGCGAGTCATGATCAATGTACCTATGAAGTTTCATGATCCTAGGCCCAAGAGTTCTTGAGTTATCATCCAAAAACCACCTGGTGGACGGACCGACCGACAGACAGACAGACAGACAGACCAACATGAGCAAAGCAATATACCCCTCTTCTTTGAAGGGGGGCAAGCATTACAATAACAATACTTAAGAATGATCAAATGGGAAAAGGTAACCTAGCACTGGCAGTAAATATGGAGCTCATTTACAGGTCATATTTGGAATCTCTGCTGTAAAAAATGAGATTTTAAATGAATTTAAGTGAGGCAAATGCTGTAACAAAAAGAACATGCATAAACGGTAGTTGTTTCCCTTGTTTGAACCATGCTAAATCCTTAAAATGCCTATTTCCAGTAACTATGACCTTCACCTGCAAACTTGACCTTTGACCTAGTGACCTCAAAATCAATAGGGGTCATCTGCGAGTCATAATCAATGTACCTATGAAGTTTCATGATCCTAGGCCCAAGCGTTCTTGAGTTATCATCCGGAAACCACCTGGTGGACGGACCGACCGACAGACAGACTGACATGAGCAAAGCAATATACCCCTCTTCTTCGAAGGGGGGCAAGCATTACAATAACAATACTTAAGAATGATCAAATGGGAAACGGTAACCTAGCACTGGCAGTAAATATGGGGCTCATTTACAGGTCATATTTGGAATCTCTGCTGTAAAATGAGATTTTAAATGAATTTAAGGGAGGCAAATGCTGTAACTAAAAGAACATGCATAAACGGTAGTTGTTTCCCTTGTTTGAACCATGCTAAATCCTTAAAATGCCTATTTCCAGTAACTGTGACCTTCACCTGTGACCTTGACCTTTGACCTAGTGACCTCAAAATCAATAGGGGTCATCTGCGAGTCATGATCAATGTACCTATGAAGTTTCATGATCCTAGGCCCAAGTGTTCTTGAGTTATCATCCGGAAACCACCTGGTGGACGGACCGACCGACAGACAAACAGACAGACAGACCAACATGCGCAAAGCAATATACCCCCTCTTCTTCGAAGGGAGGCATAATAAATCAAAATGAGTATAATTTGCTTGTTTTAGTTATAGTTGTATTTCCATGGTACATTCATTATAGCAGTATATTATAAACAATATAAAGACTTTCTCAAACTTTTAATCTTGCAAAGCTAGTGTTATCAAAACATGTGTTACACATAATTATACTTTTGATGAGTGAAAAAAAACATCATAAAAATTGGCACACGCATTTTGTGCAATTATCAGTTGGACCAACAGTGCCCCAATTGGGATTATTTGATCAGCCATTTCAAAATGCATGTTAATGTAAACAAGAGTAGATGTTCTTTATTATTAATACATGTTTTCTGCATGTTATGTATAATTTTTTTATAAAATACAAAATCAAAGACTTTTGCTGGAGTATTTTAAATACTCCAGCAAGTCTTTGATTTTGTATTTTACTCATCAGCTTAAATAGTCATGAGTGAAATACACTTTATGTTAGAAAATCATATGGAGCTAAGATCGTAATCTTAACCAGGGTTTTTTTTTAGAAAAAAGGGAAGACGCTGGACGCTGGGTAAAAGGGGAAAATCGAGCGCGAAAGAGACATATTTGGGGAAAAAATAAAAACTGTTCATTTCAATGTCTACAACTCGCTTACAGACTTCAGGTGTTTTTTTTAGAAAAAGAGGCATGTCTCTGACCTTTTTGTTCTTAAACACATGAACAAGTATGATATTAAAGTCAAAGTCCTAAATAAAGTTGCAGAGTAGATCTAATAATGGGAAATGTTTTCAACTGGGGCCGGGGAACGATGTCAATATTGTGATTTCAATTTCATGATGAATGGGTTGACGAACTAGATCTGCTACAGTATTGGAAAGGAAAGGTGCGGCAGCTGCCGATTGTCTACTTTCACTTTCACAATAATCCGACAGTATTAATCGATGTTGATTACAGTACCTCCGAATCCTGCTGGGTTTCAACGGTTTTTGATGATTCATTCTTAAAAAATGCGTCAACGCAATTAATATTTTCCTAGTCCGAACGTTTTATTTTGTTCGTGTATGAACGCCAATTGTGAGAATTTTTTCTGTTTTAACGTTTATATCTTGGCTTTCACATAACCCGGATGAAAATTTGACTGGTTTCCGGTAATTAATTGACGAAACACCCTTCTCGCGCAAGACCGGAATCCAGTAAAATAGTCACATGATTAATACGATTAGTTGCCCAGTTTCCATGACGTAATTTAAGAGCTATATATAGAATCACTGGGATTCCCAGATTTGAGTGTTCGTCTGGAGAGAGAGAGAGAGAGAGAGAGCGAGATCGTTGTACATGGTACAAATTGGATAAGTGTCGACTTCCCAAAAAAAAAAAACATTTCTTTGAGGGTAAAATATTATATTTTGGTGAAAAATTTTATTTTTGGAGGGGAAATGGTAGTTTTAGGAGAAAAATTCTGGTAGGGGAAGACGCCGAATATTGGCGTCACTTTCTTAGTAAAAAAAACCCCTGTTAACAAATTAAACTTGTCCAATATGTGGACCTCAACAGTTCCATCTTTACCGCCAAAGTCGTCTGTAATAATAAGGTAAATGTAGACCATGTTTTGATTATCTTATTTCTATACTTTTATATCCTCTGATTGTAACAACGGCTGTTTGTAAAACATGCATGCCCACCATATGGGCTGTCAGTTGTAGTGGCAGCCATTGTGTGAATACGTTTTTTGGCACTCACTGTGACCATGACCTTTGACCTAGTGACCTGAAAATCAATAGGGGTCATCTGCGAGTCATGATCAATGTACCTATGAAGTTTCATGATCCTAGGCATAAGCTTTTTTGAGTTATTATCAGGAAACCATTTTACTGTGTCAAGTCACTGTGACCTTGACCTTTGACCTAGTGACCTGAAAGTCAAAAGGGGTCATCTGAGAGTCATGATCAATGTACCTATGAAGTTTCATGATCCTAGGCGTAAGCGTTCTTGAGTTATCATCCAGAAACCATTTTTCTAAGTTGAGTTACCGTGACCTTGACCTTTGACCTAGTGACCTGAAAATCAATAGGAGTCATCTGCGAGTCATGATCAATGTACCTATGAAGTTTCATGATCCTAGGCATAAGCGTTCTTGAGTTATCATCTGGAAACCATTTTACTATTTCCAGTCACCGTAACCTTTGACCTAGTGACCTTAAAATCAATAGGGGTCATCTGCGAGTCATGATCAATGTACCTATGAAGTTTCATGATCCTAGGCCAAAGCGTTCTTGAGTTATCATCCGGAAACCATCTGGTGGACGGACGGACATACGGACGGACATACGGACGGACCGACATGTGCAAAACAATAAACCCCCTCTTCTTCGAAGGGGGGCATAAAAATAAAGAAACCAGTCTGTACACTGTCTAACAGTATGGCCGAATGTTGAAAATGCGGCATGCTCCTGGTCTCTTATAGAATAAGAGAGGAGATCACTGCGCAGGAGAGTGCCCATATTTAAGCTTGATTGCTCAGCAAAAAGCACTGACAATGTAATTGTGTGTCAACATCCGGTTTTGTAAAACTTAATTACGGCTTTAATTATATTATTAGTTTAATACATTGTATTTATTTCATTCCTGGACCCAACTGGTTGTCCAGGGACAACTTAATTGAAAACTAGGCGTAAGCGTTCTTGAGTTATCATCCGGAAACTGTTTTACTATTTCGAGTCACTGTGACCTTTTTTGACACTTTTGGTGACCCTCACCCAAACTAGGATTCCCTCCAGTTTCGACATTTTTATTTCCAATATTCAATTCAGTTGCGATTGTCAATCTAAAATGTTACATGTATCGCCTTTCAGAAAAGTTTGCGAAAGTGAAAAAGAATTTCTGAGAATAAAAACGCGTCTCTCTTTAAATTTTACCGAGTACACTTCATTCCGGATCGTCATATAACTTGTCAGGTCATAAATGCATGATGACCTATATGTATGCAAAGTTTGGCAATCTCAAAACACTTTATTTACCTACTTGTTGCATTATGTGTTATGACCATTTGTATAACAAAATGCATTATTCAATTGTAGTATTCACAAATGCGTATCATTAAATGTGTTATCCGAAATCATTTTCAGATTTCATTATTCTCGGAGGTTAAGAAAATTCTAGCAATAAAGACACATTTCTCCTGTATTTCATGTACAGATGAAAATCATGCCAAAATTAGACTTCATGTACAACATCACGTAATTCTTCCTCCCGGATAGTGTGGACTTAAATATTTAATTGCTGAATAAAACTTCGTTGCGCCACAGGTCGCTAATATCTTTTATTTTGGTACAAAATCGTTGAGCATTTTTTTGTATGTGGAAACTTTTCTCTTACTAAAAAAAAGTAGTTAATTACGCTTTATCTACAATGCTACATTCGTTGAGATAATGTCAGTAATAATCTGTGAAATGTACAGTTATTTGATACAGTTTCATGTGGGGTCGGCGTGTATTCGGCTGCTTGAGTGCTGATTGGTTGATGCGCTTACCAAGAAGAATTTGATTGACAGCAGGAAAATTCAATATTGGCATCTCGCTCAGAAATTCATTTAAAATAGTAGCTCTTAGCAGGGCTCGAAATTAACTTTTTTTTCTACTTGCAAAACATTGCGAGCTGCTTTAATACCAACTAGCAAAATCAAAAACAGTCTCGCAAATTTTGCAGGAAACATAAAAAAAGTTTGGACATTAATTTAGTACTATTAAAACAAAATAAAAAGTACTTAACATACACATTTTATTTCTGCAATCATACAAAGATATCAGTTCCTTGGACCATAAGGGTATTGTTTTCAAATATAAGTGTGTTGTGTTATCTCAGAAAACAAAGTGTAAGTGTCAGTTTGTGATATTTGTAATGGGTTTTCAAATATTGAAAAAAAAAAAATCAGCTATGATATCGTGTGTTGAGTGCGACGTCACCAAAATACAAATCAACAGTTAACTTTACTTTATCTTTTGTATTTTTATTTGTCTGTAGGCAAATAGAAACTAATTATGTTTGGCTTCGAAGCCATGTCTGTTCAAGTTCAATGCACAAATGTGAATAGTCAACTGTTTCACGTTCTTTGTTCCAATACTATCCGCGTTTCTGTACTATAAGTATACCAGTCTACATACAAGGTGCGTGCTTCCGCATACAGGTATTCAGACGTTCTAAAAATTGACCTACGGTTTAGTGTTCATGACATCGAGTGCATTTATATTACTAGTTTTTTTCCCACTATTTCATTACTTGCAAAAAAATACTAGTGGCTTAAAACTTAACTCGCAATCAGTATTTTTCACTCGCATTTTGCGAGTGTGCGAGTGTTAATTTCGAGCCCTGGCTCTTAGGCGGAGTTAACGGACATAGTAACTGGTCCGAGATATTAAAAATACACTACTAACCGTTTCGGAATTTCTTCTTATAAACACGGCAAGAAATAAAAGATAATTACGCGGATTCAAAGGGTCAATCAATACGAAGTGGTTCTATAAATTTAGGGTTCCTGGAGGATCACCCGGCTTGAAAGAACTGGTGACCCTTACAAAAAATCTGGTGTCCTCGGGTTCCCGGGACACCATTAGTGTCGAGGCCTGTTTGATTTCGCCACCCCTGTAAGGTAACGGTTGTCTGGGATATCCACCAGGTCATTGATGATTTTGTACAGCATGGTGAGTTGCGCTTTGGTCCGTCATGATTCAAGCGTCTCCCACCCCAAGTGCTAGATCATGGAGGATATGCTGCTGGTGTTGTGGTATGATCTGTTGGTTACATATCTAGCAGCCCTCCTCTTTACCATCTCTAGCTTGTATGCCATATCCTTTGTAAAGGGGTTCCACACTGTGGAGCAATACTCAAGGCCTGGCCGGACAAGAGAGATGTATGCCCTGGTCTTAACTTTCTCATTGCTGACGCGTAGGTTGCGCTAGAGGAAGCCGAGTGTAGCAATAACCACGCACCTGCTATGCAAATTATTGCGCAATCGGTGTTCAGGCAAAAAGTTGACCGAAAAATGTGGGGTGTTTTTAACGCTTCACTACGAGCATAAAAGAAGTAATCCAAATGAAAAATTTGCATATGTGGGAGGAGATATGTCCAAATAAGCGGTATCTGACCTTTCCATGACCGGAAAAGAAAAAATCATTGCTCAAAAGTGAAAGTAAAAAATTCGAAGGCCAATATTTTGCAGACAGAAGGCAGATTCACTTGAAATTTAGCTATTAATAAATCAATTATTGTGTTTTTTAATAAATCCTAACCATTTGAATCAGGTATATGCGCGTGAAATAATATATATTTATTTATTTCCAACACCACTATACCTGTGCAGTAGAGTTACTCCCCTTTCCGCGGAATTATTACATTGTTGTTACGGTGAATTCGGGAGCGATCTTTTGAGCAGTTTTACGGATATCGGTACGATAAACACAGTATTTGTTTGGCAGGAAGAGAAAACGTCTCATCTGGTATCGATGCAGGTATGAATTCACTTAAATCACCTAAATTATTGTGTTAATTATGTCAAATAAAATCTGTTCCAGATCGTACCCGCGCCATTTCGTACCGGACTTGTCTTCATTTGTAACAAATGTAAAATGTAACTTCTGTGATTGATCATAATTATAAACTTAAAAGCTAAGTTACATTATTATTTTTAAGTTGATTATACATTTAGGGAGCATTATAATTCACACACCATCTCATTATTAGTTTTGTTAACGTGTTAAAACTGCTATAATTAATTTCAGTTCTAATTTCATTTACATGATTAATATACAAAAAATAAATGGATATTATTATATATAAAGGTTAGGTTCTTGAAATTTACCTTTGCAAAATTGAGGATGCAATGCTAAAACACGGTTATTATGTGTCACAGGTTTTGTGCATACCGGTATTAAAATTTATTTATTTTTATTTTATAGAGAACATGACTGACAAAGATCTATTTGACAGTGATTATGATGGGGGTTCACAAATACATGAGCACAGTTACACTGTGGTAAGTAACATTTTAAGCAGTTGCATGTTGAAGACATTGAATTTGATGGTTAACAATTATATCCTGAATTTAAACCTTACATTTGGCTAATTTTGATCTCAGCATGATTTTTTTAGCAAAAGACACATTGAATCAGTAAAAGCTTGTAGAAAACATTTTCGGTTAAATGTTCTGTTCTTTCAGTTTGTCTGTATCACTTAATTAATATTTGCATGCAGTGCACTATTATATTTCAGCATCTTTGGAGTTCCTTTCATGAAGAAAACAAGCTCTTAATTAATGTATCGACAATTATTTACTAAATCCAAGAAGTTGTTTAAAGATATTGAGCTGTTACATACATTCGCATTTTATGAGTTCGAATCTTCTTACAGTAATTATTATAATATTTTTTTAATTATTTTATGATATGTTTATCTTTTTTGAATAGGTGTGTGTTAAACTATTCTAACAAATAGTATTTCTGTTTCATCTTACAAAAGTATATAAGATTTAATATAGCAATGCAATGTCGATCTTTCAGAATTCCTGGTGCTGCCATTCCTAATCAACCGACATATCAGAATTCTGGATAAGAATTCAGATTACTGGCTGCATATTCAACCGTAAGTGTTTTTCCTGTTCAATTTAACTGCTAGTTCATAAATAAAATTTTGTTTAAGAGAAATAATATTACTTTGAAATGTTCTTAAATACCAGGTGGTATCACATTTGTATTTGGTGGGTGGGGCAGTTGTACATGTTTTGGATAATGTTTTTTTTTTAATACTAACCAAATAAGTTTTTGTTTTTTCAACATTTATTCTTGTTTTGTTGTACATTATTTCAACTGTGATATTTAATCACATGCAAATTTGCATTTAAGAAAAATCAACTTTTTATTGTCTATTTCAGGAATTTTTGGGTCCTGCGTTGGTGGGGGGGTAACGTGTTTCAGGCCAGAATCCTGCCGGACCATCCAATTGCAAGGACATCTAACATAGCTGAAATGTATCTGTAATGAATTATTAAAAGTTTGGATAAAAAATGTGTTCTTAAATCATTATTTTAAACAAATTATACACCCAGGTTGACTTTTTTGAAAAAAATGAAAAATGACAATTTTTACACAAG
Source organism: Dreissena polymorpha (assembly GCF_020536995.1). Lineage (NCBI taxonomy): Eukaryota > Metazoa > Mollusca > Bivalvia > Myida > Dreissenidae > Dreissena > Dreissena polymorpha. The sequence goes on along the minus strand of NC_068355.1, from coordinate 94,250,878 downwards.
GGATTTTTCAATGTTTCCGCATTCACTAACATTATTTTAGACAATGTAAGATAGACAAACCATACATATTTGGAAATGGTTTACTAATATCAATCAGAAAATGTATAATTTTACTGGGTTTATGTCAATTTTCAAAATCAGTGGTTATTGCTACCGAGTGTGCTATTTTCCTTTTTTAGTGTGATGCCCACATGGTGTTTGAATGAAAGGTTTTGGGACAAGGTCACTCCCATGTACTTGGTAGTCAAGTCAGATTCGAGGATGTGGTCTTTCAGGGAGTAACAGAACATGATTGGGTTCCTCTTTCTGTGGACACGGAGAATGCTACACTGGGTGAAAGTCCATACCCCTTTGTTTCTCCCATCCGGCTAGCTTTATCAGGTCGTTTTGTAGGATCCGGCAATCATCTTCCGAGTTGTTTTCCTGATATACCACACAGTCATCTGTGTCAATGATCGAGGTATCATTGGGACAAATCTTCTGACCAAGTTTCATGAAGATCGGACAAGAAATGTGGCCTCTAGAGTGAGCAGTGATGCTGTTCTTGCGGCTTATAATTGAATATATCGTAAACAAAACAATATGAATTAATTATAAAAGGGCTTACCAAAGATTCTATCGTATTTGTTGCAGAATGGAGCTTTGTGTTCGTTTCTCGGAAATTAACAGCCGAAATATTCCCGCGATTGTGTCAATGCTTTATGTAGTCGTGACAATAGCGTTTTTAGCAATTCGTTCCAACGCAATTCGTACCAAAAATGTAAATAAATTCCCGTTTCCAACTCAGTAACAGCGTCGTTGCTATGCCTAGTTGCAATAAGGCAAAAATTATATTTAAAAAATCAATGAAATAATCAGGACAAATAATATCAGTTGCCGCATATTCACAAAAATGTACACAATAAGAGCACTTTAATTTGCTTCCTTCTTATTATATCCGCGGAAAGACCTTTTATTGAACGTGTGAGTTTCATAATAAGCCATTCCAAATGTAAAGCACATATTAAAATATAAAAACAACATATTAAATTATGTTCATACTGAACATTTTCATCAACTTCATGAAGTATTGATGAATGTGAGAAGGTTTTTTGGTCAAACGATACAAAGATACGGAAAGGGTCGAACACAACGGAAATTTTCCTTAAAAAGCATAATGTCCCTTTCCGTGGTATAAATAAGGGTCACGTGTCAAACATACATTATCGGACATCGATAATCATGATAAATATACATATAATTCAATAAAGATACAGACGTTGTCAGTATACGTGTATGTTCATTGAATTCTAACTTTGTATCGCATGTATCGCATGTAACACAATATTAATTATTTAAAAATCGTCGCAATATGCTTCAAAGCTAGATCGGGAAAGAAAACTGAAGGACCTAGCTATACACTCACGAAAAATAATCATATATTGTGAAACATATTAATAGATCGTGCAACATATTAATTAATCGTGCAACATATTAATAGATTGTACAACATCAAAATATATCATGCAACATATTTAATTAATATGTGACACGATATTAATAATATTATATATTAGATCGCCTCATTAATTGGTGCAAAAGGGTACCATGTGGCAATGAAAAACAGGCACATGATACCTTTTTGCACCAATCGGGCGATATGTTTAATGATCTATTCATATTATTAATAGATAGTGAAACCTATCAATAGATCGTGTGACATATTAATAGATCGTGCAATATATAAACAGATCGTGCAAAATATTAATGTATCATACGACATATTAATAGATCGTGACACCTATAAATAGATCGTCGAAGCGAGTTACCCATCTGCACGAGAACCTCTCTGTGGAAACTGACATTAAATTAGAATTTCATAAACCATTTATCTACTATTCAGATGGCTTTGACCTTTGACCTATGCGATTCATACAGTATTATAACATAATTCATGCTGTTTTTTTCTATAAACAAAACAACAACATAATAACCTATTAATAATTTGCGAAATAAATGCGACGCCAATGGAAGTACCTATTATGAGTGGATCATAGTTCTAGATGCCTGCACAAGATGCCTGTCAGCAATATGTCGTTAATAGAACTTATACGTATATAACAAACTGCACCTAGCCCATGTTGGACAAGTAATCTCTAAGTGCGCCATAGATGTGTGCGAAGGGTCACATGACGTGCGCATGATATGCACTCTCCACATGGTGAACAGTTATAATGCCCCCCCCCCCCTTCGAAGAAGAGGGGGTATATTGTTTTGTACATGCCGGTCGGTCCGTCGGTCGGTCGGTCGGTCGGTCCGTCTACCAGATGGTTTCCGGATGATAACTCAAGAACGCTTAGGCCTAGGATCATGAAACTTCATAGGTACATTGATCATGACTTGCAGATGACCCCTATAGATTTTCAGGTCACTAGGTCAAAGTTCAAGGTCACGGTGACTCGACACAGAAAAAATGGTTTCCGGATAATAACTCAAGAACGCTTACGCCTAGGATCATGAAACTTCATAGGTACATTGATCATGACTCGCAGATGACCCCTATTGATTTTCAGGTCACCAGGTCAAAGGTAAATGTCACGGTGACTCTAACCAGTTAAATGGTTTCCGGATGATAACTCAAGAAAGCTTACGCCTAGGATCATGTAACTTCATAGGTACATATTGATCATGACTCGTTTACTATTATGAAGGTGCGGTCTGGACACCCATCATATTGTTCTATTTTGACAATTGAGGTCTAAGTGTGTTCTTGAGCTTTTAGCAGAGAACTTTGGTCTTACAGCCTAAACACCGTCTGCTTATGGTTAACATTTTGGGAGTTATTTTATAATTGCGTAATGATTTGTAAAGTAACAGCCAGGAAAATTGTCTCCAAGCGGTGACAAGTTTTGGTAAGTTATTATAAATATTTCAGTATTCATTATGAACTAAACGTACGGACGAGTTCGGGCGGACAAACATACTAATTAAAGAATTAAAGCACGCACGCCCAAACAATCGACAATTGTAACAGCTATATCAGGCTTTCCGCAAATTACTAACTAAAGACCTTTAAAGGGATCTTTTCACGGTTCGGTAAATTGACAAAATTGAAAAAAGTTGTTTCAGATTCGCAAATTTTCGGTTTAGTTATGATATTTGTGAGGAAACAGTATTACTGAACATTTGCCATGGTCTAATATAGCCATTATACGCATCTTTTGACGATTTAAAAACCTAAAAATTATAAAGCGTTGCAACGCGAAACAATTGAATAATTTGGAGAGTTCTGTTATTATCGTTTAAATTTGTGAAACTACGAAGATTGCTTATATAAGGTATAAAATACGCAACCTAGGTATGATTGGCAGGATAGCTCAGTTGGCTAATGCGTTTTTACTTCAGAATTCCGGGGGTCACTGGTTCGAGCCCTGCTGCGGGCTACTTTTTTTTCCTTTTTTAAATTTTATTTTTGATTTTTCACTGGAGCTTTTAAAATTTAATGTTTACATATATCAATATAAAGCATTTAATGACAAACTTCAAAACATGCGAAAATCTGTGAAAAGGCCTCTTTAACAGAAGTATTGATTCCAAACTTGTTAAATATCTTTTTCATTTCAATAGCGAAATAAGATATTTTGTCTTTGGCCAATCAAATGCCATTGTTTTGATGAAATAAACGTCCAATTACACCATGTCTGTTGTCAACATTTAAGACTTGTCAGCCTGTTTTGTGAAATTATTTTTGTGCGAGGACGTCTCAATAACGGCAATTTAACCATGAATAAAAAACTTTCAGCGATGACGAAGAAGTGAAACAGTTTTCATCACGTACTTGTCAACATATTTTACAATGACCCATCAAAAGAGGTTATACCTTCACGAAGATCAATCACTAGGTGAAATATTAAAGCTCTGCAAGGAAAAGTTCTTAACATTTTAAAGGGCAAACAAGGGTGACAAAAGTGCAACAGTGGTATAATGGCGGGATAGATCACAATAAAGGGCTATGATGGCCGTCATGCGCTTATCCAAGTAAGAGGTTAACCAACTGTCGAACTTGACCCGGAGACCAAGTTTTTGGAAAAATGTGATATGGCTTAGGTTTTGTAAAAAAGTTCAAGTTTCATCCAGATCTAGTCATACATGTGGTTCCTAAGGAGTAACATTTTTTAAGTTTGTCTAAAATTTGATCAGGTGATTTAGATTGTGGATGCACGTGACCAAGATTTAAACTTTGACTATTTATCGTTAAGACAAACATTCTGACAAAGTTTCATTAATATTGATTCCTGAATGAGTTTTTATTTGATTTGACCTGGTGACCTAGTTTTTGGAAGCACGTTACCCAGATTCGCACTCATTCTAGATATTGTCGAGATAAGTATTCTGAGAACGTTTAATACAGATCGATTAATAAATGTGGCCTCTACAGTAATAACAAAGTTTTTCTAAGATTCGACCTGTTGTTCTAGTTTTGGGACACATGCGACCCATATTCTAACCTCGGCCAAGATATTATTAACATAAACATTCTGAGCAAGTTTTATCAAGAGTGGAAAAATATTGGCTTGTATTGCGATAACAAGCTTAAAGTTGACGTCACAAGACGAAGGATTCACGACGGACACTAGGCACAGGGGGATCACAAGCGCTCACCAAAAGCACATTGTGCTAAGGTGAGCGAAACACTGATATAATGTCACAATAACTTATCAGCTATAAGTCGATACTTATCAAGTACAATCTAGTTGGACAGAATTTGACCATGATAAAAATATACGAATTGCATTAAAATGACATTTTTTGCATATCATGTACTTTTAATAGTCACAATTACAAAACTTGTAGCACTGTATGGTCATCCAAATGTCTCGTAACTCGAAGGGATGACAAAGCATACACAAGTCCGATGAAGTGTTCTTTTAGATTTTATTCTGCTAATTAACAAGTCCTCAAAATATTCCAATAAATAAGATACATTCAGTAACTTTCGAGAACGTAAAATATTGAAGTCCAATAATTACAATTACGGCGGGCCTGCCTCACGATTCACAAGATAATTTAAACAAGCAAATTTGTTGAATTGATATCCCCCGCCAATATGCTTCTGGACACAAAAGTGTTATATTTGACACTCAAAAACAAATTTTCTTAAAATAAAATTCATTTTAATTATTAAATACTCACCTGCTATCCCTAGCTATACCTTTTCTAGGTGGGTTAGCTTCTCCAGAAATCTTCAAGTGCCGGAATTCGGCCACCTCTCCTACTGAAAACAGATTCAGGTTAAACATAGTACAATGTAACCTAACCGGAAATAAAGAACCGTAACTCATCTTACTTTTCAGGTTACAATATACTTAATACTCGTTTCATGTAGGGCTGTACTCTCTAAAAAAATATCATAGTTGACACGAAGGCATGTTTTACATCTTAAACTATTGTTCGGGTTTTATCTTTCGGAGATAATGGTAGGGCATGAATAGGTGTTCACGACCGAATCCCTGAAATATGATAAACTTGGAGACTTTAGTAAAGCCTTGCCAATCTGAACGCATCGGACAGTGGGCTACACCACACCAGACGATCGCCGATATGGCGGAATTGTCCGAGGTGTCCCGATTGAAGCCTTGCACTGAAAAAGGTTACATTCCACTAAGAAACGGCCGAAAAAAAAGTTGCAAAAACAGTCGATTTTGATTAGCGTCAAGTTCTTTTTTGGTTTGAACATGACATATCTTTTTTATTGCATAAATCGATTCCGCTTAGAATGGTCTTTAAGAAAAGGTAAGGTTATGGGGGTCTCTATGTGCAAAATGTTGCATTTATTTTCGCTCAAAGTTATCGCTTTTACATTGAATTATATAGGGAAACTATTTAGTATATTGTGAAATTCATACAATTATGAAAATATAAAACGATGAGCGGGGTTGGGAGGTGGGACTAACCGACAGCAGGTAAGTATTTAATAATTAAAATGAATTTTATTTTAAGAAAATTTGTTTTAATGTCATAAATACATTCCCAGCAAACATTTTAAATCGGTCCGATGTCGGCCCGATATTTATTTCAATATCGGCCCGACATCGGTAATTACATCGGCCCGACAACGGGAGTGCAACACGGCGCAATGTTGGCCCGACATCGGTATGTATATCGGCCCGACATCGGTAATTACATCGGCCCGAGATCGGGAGTGCAACACGGCTCGATGTTGGCCCGACATTGGTATGTATATCGGCCCGAGATCGGGAGTGCAACACGGCTCGATGTTGGCCCGACATTGGTATGTATATCGGCGATACCTTCTTGAGCCAGCATGGTGCCGACATACTTTTAACCATTCCTCAGTCCCTGTCTAGCCTCAATTGTTTTTAATTGTTGTTGGTAGTGTTAAGGGCCTAAAACAGTTTCTTAAATAAATGAAAGAACATTTTCTTTAGACAACATTTTATTTTTACATTCTTTTCAACCAAACTGGAATACAGTATTTGCTAATTATACTACTGTCTTGAAACTGAAAATATTAAACTGATTTATTACTAATTCCAACATTTTTATTCTAATGGGGTAAAATTAATTAATATATACATTGACTAACAACAAATGTAAAAGAAATTATTTAAACAGACTCTATAATTCTACAGGTACAGAAACTGAAAAAGTAACACATTGAAACAAAATGTTAAATGACCAAATGACTTGAGTTTTGTATTTTGGTAATAGAATATTCAGCAAATGAAAATAAAATAAGAGAATTATGAAGAAAACCAACGTATCCAACATGCATATTGTATACATGGAAAATAACCAAACATGCATGTATAAATGGTTCATATCACCCATATTATCAAAACTGGTCTATATACCCTGGCAATTAATAAAATAACCCTTTCTTTAAAATGGATAGCGTATGATACCCATAAAATAGTAACAATTAAGACTAGTTAGCAAAATACAACATAGTAGTCATAAGATACACACAAAATAAGAACAAATAAGACTAGTCAGCAAAATACAACAAAGTAGTCATACCTTACACAAAAAATAGTAACAAGTAAGACTAGTCAGCAAAGTACAACATAGTAGTCATACGATACACAAAACATAGTAACAAATAAGACTAGTCAGCAAAATACAACATAGTAGTCATACGATACACAATAAATAGTAACAAGTAAGACTAGTCAGCAAAATACAACAATGTAGTCATATGATACACAAAAAATAGTAACAAGACTAGTCAGCAAAATACAACATAGCAGTCATACGATACACAAAAATTGTAACAAGTAAATTCAGGAAATTGCTATCCAGCAAAAAAAACAAAACATAGTAATGGCACAAAATGTAAATGTACAAGTGACTAGAAATCTCACTTTAAGGTAATGGGCCATGTTGTCAATGGCAGAACACATGTTTTCCCCCTAAATCAAGTCAAGCAATTCCTCATTGTTGAATAGTCTTAAATGGTAAATACTAGCTGTGAAATGTGGAATAAGACTTGTAGTTAATCAGTTGTACTTTTTCTGAACTGCAGGTAAATATATATATTGACACAACATTTCCCAATTTCATGGAATGGGATCACATCCCCAAAATACTGAAAAAAAAGCCATTAAGTCAGACCATTCCTTTAAAGAGAACTAATAATGATATGCAGTATAAAGCAGCCAGTATTTGTTAATGAATACATTGCAGTAGGACAGAGCAATATATTGCTGAATGATATATAATTGAGTAGTTTACTGGGACTTATTTACATATAAATACCTTAAACTAACATATATTAAAATTATTTGTTGTTTTCACCAGGAAATGATCACTTGAAAATAAAAATAATTGAGTTCTGTCACTTATCAAATTCAAAATGAATTGAGGGAATTGATTTTTATAATTGAGTATTTTCAGAAATAAACACCTTGTATGTCCCCTGAACTTAGACATAAATTATGGGCATTTCTAGAAAGTTTTGAATAAAAAATATTACAAGAAAATTGTCTTCAATATTAATACAAACTACATGAAACTTGTTTTCTTCAAAAATGACAAATGAAAACAATTAGAACAAGAATATATTGAAAAGTTACGTTTACCTAAGTAACACACAGAGTTACAGCTATTTAGGTAATAAAGGCAAAAAAAAAACAAAAAAAATATACACTGCTTCCATCAGTATACATATTAAAAGAAAAGTTGTGTAAAATCATTAATTTCAAGTTCAAAGAGACCTTTACATCATAACAAATTGCAGCAGGAGACTAAATTAAAAGTTAAAACACACACGAGTTAAAATTCATTGGGACTGTTCATCACTTATTTTGGCTGTCCTCTTTTTTCTTCCACCGTCACGGTCAGAGGCTGTTCTAAACCATTCCCTGCACTCATGTTCAACTTCTGCAGCTGTGCATTTCAAGGACCGCATGACAGCTTCTGAAAATGGTAATGACATGTAGGCTCATATTATTCTATATCCATTATATGTTCAAACAGTGTTGCAAGAATTAACGATACTGGGCAGTTTATAAACCAATATTATTTCTTAACCCTTTTTAAATTACAATATGAAGACTACTTTTGAAAAAGGAAAACAGCCGGATGTAATTCTGTATGTATATATATATTCACACATATGGCCAGTTACGGGGTCTCTGATTAAGAAATAGGTCATGGGGTTCCCACTTTAAATACATGTATCTCCATACCCTTTTTTACCCGATATTAACACGAATTAAGGTGTATAGGGGTACCTTATATAGTATTATATATAAATACGTCATTTATTTTACGTCTCATACAAGGAAATATATAGCGACATTAATTGCTAGGTTCATGAAATTTCAATTTCAGACGTGATTGTGGTTTTCGATATAAGACCTTATTGCGACATTTGATTGCATTACCTCCCCTACACCCCCCTCATAGTAATTAAAGGTGCCTAGAACGCGTGGTTGTATACAGACCCGTTTTTTTATATTGACCCCTTAGGTATAGTCTGAAAACTACCAAGACCGCGTAACTGGCACTATGAATTAGTTCTAACTGTGACCTTATCTTTTTACACATACTATGACAACTTACTCTGCACAGCATCAGCCAATAGAAAGTTTTCCAAATACTGCCTTTTTCTTCCTCCCATGCCAGCTGTACTGGTTGGCCACCTCATTTGACATGCAATGCTTCAGAATGCGCCGGCACACATCAGCGCGGTTTCGGCCACCCAATACAGACAAATGGCTCACCTGAAAAGAAACACAAAGCATCTGTACACAGTTCTCAGTTCATTAATTTATGTTGTATACTAAAAGAACAATAAGTAATTACCTAAGAAATAGCTGCCAAATGGCCTGTTGCATTGGGTGTACTGGAACATGATTCCCTTAGCATTGTAAACATGATTTAAGTGAAACATTTTTTTTTACCTGTCTGTACGAGTGCCAGTATGTTTTATCCCTTGATTTTGACATTGCTAATATAATACACGGAGTGTTCTCAGTTTCACCAAAATTTATTAGAAAGAATTTTATGAAACAACTTATAGCTGACTAGCTATTCATTCATGAAATTAAACAAACATTGAACAGTCGCGAAAACATGTGACATTTGATGACAGATAGCAATTTCAGAAAAAAAGCACTCTAAAAATGGTCTGATCTTGTGAATAAAGAAATAAAATTGTTTCCGAACAAAAATAAATAAAAAAGTCCAGGACAGAATAGTTCTACCTTGATAATTTCGAAATTGAGTCAATGCAGCTTTGTCGCGCGCCTATTTGTATGATCATACAGGACTGAATATATTTTAAAGTCAAATATTTCAAACGCATATTTACATAAAAAGTAATATGACAAATATATTTATTAAATGAAAGGTATTTTATAACATTATGTGATATAAATTTAGTTGACATACTTTATTTTGTTTACTTCATAAGCCTGGGCAGATTCACTGCACAAGAGCCAAGGGAAGCAACCTGTGTATTTCCTTTTAACAACGGTTACTCTTCCTGGACATGATAATATTGATTTTATATCAAGTATCTTACACGGTTTTTAAAAGAGACATAATAATTAAATTTAATAACAAGAAATTAAAAAGAAAATAATCAAAGTTACCTTTTCTCTTGAGTGTTAATTATGATATCGGGCCTATGTTGGGCCGATATCATACTTTGAACTGTTGAGTTATAAGTATTTTTATAACAACGGGCCGACATCGGGCCGACATTGTCCTATAAATATAAATTGTATAATATGCGACCTATCTTTCACGGTTTTTAAAAGAGACATAGACAATTAAATTTAACGCAACAAGAAATTAAAAAGAAAATAATCAAAGTTACCTTTTCTCTTGAGTGTTAATTATGATATCGGGCCTATGTTGGGCCGATATCATACTTTGAACTGTGGAGTTATAAGTATTTTTTATAACAACGGGCCGACATCGGGCCGACATTGTCCTATAAATATAAATTGAATAATATGCGACCTAATTAAACGTTATTAAACAAGATGGATTCACTAAAATTGAAAATTGCAAAAAGTTCTCATCTCTTAACAAAATATTTTTTGTTTAACATAAATGTCGGTCCGATGTCGGCCCAACATCGGCAAATCTCTGCCGATATTCCATCATTTAGCCGATATCGGGCCGATATGGGCATGTTTGCTGGGTTCCTGCTATCCCTAGCTGATTTTGTAGCTGTGGCGGGAGGTTCTCGTTATATTTTCCCATCACAGCAAAAACCCATAATCAGGTTTTTCAGCCAGATATATCGTGGCATCGGGTAATTTCGACGTAGGGGTATTTTCGACGATTGCGCATTTTCCGGTGTAAACATGCGTACCGCGCATGCTCGACGGAAGTCACGTGTTGTTTACATTGACTATAGACCAGTTGAATTGTATTGTTTACATTCGGGATTTTCCGCACATGCGCACTGGCTGGTTGGCAAAAAACACAGGTTACAATAACGTAAAATATGTATTCATGTCTTTTGTTTAGTCAATAAAACGATACAAAAATCCGAAATAAACATTAAAACTGTTAAATAATAGTGCAAAAATATAATATTTAGTACCAATAAATGTATTTTCATCAATACAATTTCCTCTGTATAAAAAATACGAATTAGTTATTAACATCAGAGTAAACGTGGTCGGAAGACTAAAAACTGGCAATCCAACAAAACAAAACAATAAATATTCTTTCCTGTTCTTTGTGATAATAAGATTTTGGTAAATTATATTTCAAAGATAATAGCACATACATTTATTTGATTATAATTATAAGTGGTGTAGATATTATTATTGTTCATAAGCGAGCGAAAATGTAAGAGGGGCATTTAATCAATTATAAAACGAAGCCCTAAGAGCGGAATATATTATAATTTATAAACATTGTAGTAGTTTTATTTTCCATTAAATGAATTATCGTTTCGTTTCCATCGAATGATTATATCATAAAGTTTAGCATACATATGAAAAACAAGAACTGCATATTAAGCAAATTGAACTGTCTGCGTGCACTCTCTTTACTGGTGATAAGGAGTGATAACAATTTAGCATTATATGATAAATAAATCTATATATTAATTTATTTTACGCATTTTTTTACCCTTTTGTTGTTTGCTTGTTTTCATGATGTCATTTCGTACACTACAGAAACGTACAATCTTAACACGTAATAGCCGAGTTTACATTTGCCGGTACTCGTTAAATACGTTAATTGTGTAGCAGTGAAATTGCACAATATTTTTAATTTATAGTTATTAACACTCTGATATTATGATTAAACAGGCTAATATATACATACACTAGTTCCTGTTAATCCATTTCGGACAAATATCTTCATTTTTTATAATATGTTAAAATATTTTATTAAAGCAACTGTTTCGTATTTTGGCTTTACAATTTTGCTTAGATGATCGCTCAATATGCCAAGAGATGACATGGAGGTATCATAAGTTGTGTTTAATGACCAGACACGTGTATGCCACATGTGGTTTATGCAGGGACTCAAGAATAGGTCCCTGGATTTATGACACCATGTGTTTTTTGTAATTGTTTGGACAGTATCCGATCATAACGAGATAATCGCTTTGATGAACAAAGGTGCAATAAAACACCGGGTTTAAAACGCTGAAACAAAGAGTGTCAAAATTGGTGTGAATAATTAAATAAAAACAATTACATTTATCAAGAGAATTTATTGAATGTATAACAAGGCAAGTTTTTACAGGCATATATGTTCAAATCAGTTACTATATGTTGCGTACATAAAGTCTATCTATTTGCTGTTTGTTTACATTCTTATTTGTTTTTGTTCATTAAATTTGATTTATTTTAAAAGAATTTCAACATCAGATAATTTTTTATCTAAAAAATGGTCGCGAAGATGTGCCAAGTAGAGATTTTTATGGTAACCACATACCGCGCTCGTATATTGTGTTCCACTCCCGAAGTTCGTTTATAGTAAAAACAAATAATAACAACAATATAATCGTTCCAAAAATGCATTTCCTTGCACGCTTATGTTTTATTCAGACATAGTTAGTAAAATTATGTTTGATATAGTGCATGATTATCAATAAAAACGATGATTATTTCAACCTTCTCTATATGCGCTTATATGAATTTCACCTCTTTTTGCCAACAAGTGGGCGGAGTCTAATATTTGCAGGTGCGCGTGACGTCACTCGTCAACTGGCCTATACATAGCTCCATCAACGATGACCTAATTTACCATTTCATGGCTATACGGACGGTAAATTAACATACTTTTGTTCAAATATGGCGCTTTTCATGCCTTTCAGCTAATCCCTAAATATCACCATTCATGAATAAAGTTTTACTTTATTTAACAACAACTTAAATTTTTGACAGTTCGTCTGCTTCACTCGTCATACATACCATAGTATTCACGTGATATTCATTTGAACCTGTAGTATACTGTTTAACATAAAAAAACGTGTAATAAGTTATGCGGGTCTTTACGTCGTTTTTATTGTTAATTAAGATATTTAATCAATAAAGAAACTGTATTTGGCACTTAAATAAACAGTTACATATATATATTGTAGCATAAGGGTCCTTCTAGAGGCCCTTACAGGAGGTATGACCCTGGGGATTTGACAGAAGCATACCAGGCTGTGTTAGAGGATGGGATTTCAGTGGAAAAAGCTGCAAAGATGTTCGCGGTGCCCATAACCACTTTAAAAGATCGGGTCATGGGCAGGGTTGACATAGACGTCTTAAGATCTGGGCCGCACACTTTGTTCACTCTAGATCAAGAGGCATTTTTAGCTAGCCATTTGCAAACAATGGCTGAAGTAGGCTACGGCTACTCACGCCAGGAAACACTCAATTTGGCATCTGACTACGCTGTACACCTAGGAATAAAACAGAAAGCTCAAACCTTAGGATTTGACTGTTTTTTTGGCTTCATGTCCAGATGGCCAAATTTGAAGTTGAACAAGCCTAAAAGTCTTGAACTATCACGTGCCATGTCTGCTAATCCAATTTCGATCAACAATTACTTTTATGAACCGACAAACATAATGACTAAATATGACTTAACAATCAAACCTGAATGTATTTTCAGAGAAAGGACTGAATGTTGAACATTATCCACCAAAAATTGTTTCTGGAAAATTATGCAAAACCCAGGCAGTTACATCTGGAAAGTCAAAAAATGTTACTTTGATTGGATGTGTTAGTGGTGTCGGACATCAAATACCACCTTATTTTGTGTTTCCAGGTAAGCGTATGTTGGACTCCCTTTTAGCAGGAGCTACCCCTGGAGCAGCAGGCACAGTCACAGAAAACTGATGGTCAAATAATGTCATATTTGACCATTACATTAAAAATCATTTGTTGAAGTATTTGCCAGATAGATACAGTGGTTATGTTCTGATATTATATGATGGTCACAAGAGTCACGTACCTTTGCCATTGATTGAATGAGCAAAAAAAGAACACATAAGTCTGTGTGTTTTGCCCCCTCACTGTAGTCATCTGTTACAGCCCTTAGATGTCAGTTGCTATGGGCGCCTAGATCAAGCCTGGAATTCTGCCTGCCATTGACACATAAGAGGAAGGGGTGGTAATGCCATCACGCGGTATGAAGCGTTTGCGCGTGCTTGCAGAGCGTACACAAGTACCCTGACTGCCTCAAATATTCAGGCAGCTTTGAGAAAGTCGGGTGTATTTCCCTTAAATCCAAATGTGATAAGCCCCTTGGATCTGGCTCCATCAACAGCTTTCAAAAATAACAACTCGACTCAATCTGTTCCTGAAAAATCAGATGAATCATTTTTTCAAACAAAAGGTGGTCAAATTTTAAAACATGTTCAACAGAAAAAGCCAAGGAATACTCTTAGTAAAGTTGTGGGAGCTATAACAAAATCGCCAGTTGTTGGCGCAATAAAGCTTCACTTGAAGTCATAGAGCAAACAGTGTACAGATGTCACAGATGTCTCTTTCGCTGTACCCGGTACCTCCGGCCTTCAGGTGAAACGAAAGCAGCCCCCAGTTGAAGAGGTGGTCAGCTCTGATTCAGTTGACAGTGACATTGCAGAGTCTGAATAGTGCATTATGTGCAAGCTCTTCTATTCCCCTTGCACTGACACAAAGCTTTCATTCATTAACATTGTCAAGTGGGGATGTTGTGATTTGTGTCAAAGATGGGTACCTTTGACATTTTGTACGCAAATCAAAGTACTAAGGCGGGGTGACTCTTTCCTTTGCCCTAAGTGTACTGCTGAAGATTAATAAAATAGACAGCTGACATAAATAAAACTGTAAATAAGTTCTTAAAGCTGTTAATTACTGTTCATACTAGTTAAATACAGTTTAAATATGTTCATTATTTAATTGGACCATACCCCTTATCTTTGTTGAAGAGTATGAAACTATTTACTATAATTGCAACACGACCGTCAAAAATACCCCACCCGATACGCAGAACACAACCGGTGAGTATCGGACATTTTTCTCTATTGTAAACACGAAGACAACTCTTCTGATTAAGGTTTTTATAAAAATCTATTTAAAACAAATTTGTTTATCAAAATATCCATGACTTTCATATTTATTTGCATCATTTATATTGCCATTTGTTAAAAAATCGTTACATCGTCGAAAATACCCCACACCAGGATAGTAGAAATGTGTCCGCATACAATCTTCGTTAGTACAGTATTGTACTTAGTTTCTGAATAGGACTAGTACATTTACGCCATGGAAGAAACTACCGTTTGAGCAACCACAAGAGGACCCAACATATATAAATTGTCCTTTTGACACTCAAGAGAACGAAGATAGAATGAGGAAAAGGTGGTCGGATTCCTCCAAAAAGTAGCTTGAAGCACTCCAGAAAGTGGAACATTATTAATATACGCCCACGAAGCCGAAAGAGCTCTTAATTCACGCGGTCTGATCTTAAAAAGGGATAAATCCCTAGATGAGAGAGATGAATACACCTTCTTAATAGTCGAGGCCTTTTGGCGTGCATCATCCTCTTATCCATATATATACTCATACCAAGTTTCAATGAAATCCGCCAAAGCACTTCAAAGATATGGCTCCGGACGCAAAAAAGCATTTTTCCAAGATACAAAGGGCCATAACTCTGTTATTAACTGATGGTGTACAATGCAATAAGGCGTGCATCATCCTCTTATCCACATATATACTCATACCAAGTTTCATTGAAATCCGTCAAAGCACTTCCAAGATATGGCTCTGGACACAAAAGTGACACTCAAAAAAGCATTTTTCAAGATACAAAGGGCCATAACTCCTTTATTATCCAATGGTGTACAATGCCATTTGGCGTGCATCATCCTCTATCCAAGCACTTCCAAGATATGGCTTCGGACACAAAAAAAACATTTTTCCAAGATACAAAAGGCCTTAACTCTGTTATTAACATATGGTGTACAATGCCATTAGGCGTGCATCATCCTCTTGTCCATATATATACTCATACCAAGTTTCATTGAAATCGGCCAAAGCACTTCCAAGATATGGCTTCGGACACAAAAGTGCCGGACGGACGGACGGAAAGACGAAGGAAAGACGGACGATCGGACAACGCCAAAACAATATCCCTCCGCCCATGGCGGGGGATAAAAATGAGCTGAACTGAAGCACATGAAAACAATTACATGGCCCTTTTTATAGTTATAACCACAAATCTACGTTGCTACTGAATATAATACTTTGCGACCCACTACAGATGTATAATACCCTGTTATAAATATTATTATATTATTACATAAAAACGGTCATTTTCGTGTTCGAACTTATGTCGATTTCCCAATCAATTATATATAATTATTTGAAGACTGTTGTCATCGTAATTATTATTATGTATAAATGAATAAATGTTTGGTGACTTTAACAGGTGATTTTAACATTTCACCTCATTTGTGCAAAAAGGTGCCATGTGACATTGAAATTAGAAGGCACGTGGTACCTTTTTGCACTAATGGAGCGATTTTATCAATAAATTTAATTCTGTTATTTAATACAAGTCGAAACTCAACTATGAAAGGCTTATTTATGCAACCTTAACGGCTTTGTTGAATGAAGTCTAATATTGTTACATTTTCCCTTGATAGACATCTGTTCACAGGGCTTTCCTTAGACCTCAAATCTCAAGAGTCAATGACTCTTAGGACCAAATTTTCAAGAGTCAAAATCAAATTTGTATGAGTCATAATTTTAACGCAGGAGAGTCAACAATCTTTTGTACTTTAAGCAAATTACTGAGATATAATATATAAAAAGCAACAAATTTACAAATATCTAAACATTTATTTCTTATATTCCAGTCAATAAAAGAGATAATGTTAAACATACATTGTGACCAACATTGTGAGCATAGTGAAATCAATACGAAAAAAACACTCGCACTTGTAGTGACATAATATATATCAGGGGTGTCAATTGTCCCAAAATCGACATACGGAAAATTAAGCAGAGATTCAGAGACCGTAGGATAAAGGGAATAGAGGACAGAGCCCCTCGAGCTCTTGCTTATTGTTATTCTTTATTTTCTTTCTAAGTGCAATTTTTTGTGAGAACAATGCGAAATTTTATCAATCAGACCATCCGTAACACCGCATGTGTATTCGTCATTCTATAAAAATGTTATCAAGATCGTTGGAAATAAATTAAAATCGACGAACCATACCGTATCCGAAAACGACTGTCCGAAAACAGGTAGAGATACGTCGTTTGCCAATAAAATAAAATGTGTTTTGTTTGTCTGCAGAAAATGAAAGCCAGTTATAACTAATAAGTAACCTAGCAAATACGCAATTAATATATAATTCGGTTGACATATTGTTTTAAGTATGATATTGCAGTGCTTTACTTTGCGTATAGATAATTTAAAAATGGCGGACATTAGCAACCTGCGTAGAATGGTACGGTTTTCAGAAAGTAGCGAAGATGTTTCGTCAGTTACTGCTCATGTCAGTGCCAGCCGATTACCATCAAAATACCTCTTTAAACTAACTAATCGGATTTACATTTAGAGTTCACTTTAGCATACGTTTACTTTCGTATCCGATACTGTCATACTTATCTTAAATTCCTATGATAGAAATTTACCTATTATGCTACACATACCGTGTACCGGTATCTATCGATAAAATTGCGAACATATTTATATTTTTGTACATTTCCATGTTAAAAAGTGAATCAGACACTTAGTTTGATGTCTTATCAACAAATGTGACAATCAAATAAAAATATTGTAAAATTTATTTTGATTTTTCGAATTCGGCCGTCTGGGGTATAGGGCCTTTAAGAATGGTGGTGTGACCCGAAGCATGAACACTAGACGCACATTGAAATATATAATGGAAACCCTAAAGCTTTGCCTGCAGTTAGCTGTATGTTCTACTTTATTTACAGAAACAACATGAAGAACGTACGTCTATCACTGCTCTACTGTTATCTCCTTTTCACACGAGTACAAGTTGGCACTTTCGACCCGAGGGAGTTCAAATCATTTGTAGAAACATCAGATTTGAAGGAATTGTGTCCGTATTCAGTATTGTGTGGGCAAAATCCTTCAGCTCAATTTCAGAATACAGATGATTACAAATTGCGCAGATCTTGCTGAATGTCCTTTTCTCGTGGTACTGACTGGGGTTTGCGAGGCGACTGTTGCTCTAACGAGCGTGACGAATATTAAACAGGAGAATATGATAACATGATTTGTCGGCACTTATTTGACACATACTATTTTGCCCTAACAGAAAGCGTAAGACATGTTTAAGATATTTCACAGCATTTTAGAATAGTAATTAAATGTGACAGTTTAGGCGAAATAGAGCAAAATGTTAACGGTAATTGTGAGCAAAGTTCACCAGATATAAAAAGACCATTCAAACCAGTGTTTTCATATCTGACGAGGGAGATCTAAAACGAAATGTTTTATTTATTTTCCGACATTTTTTCAAATGGCTTCACTACATTTTAATTGTTAATCTTTAGAATGTTTGTACATTTTAAAATTTAATTCATAATTAGAAATATCACACCAGATTCAATTAGTTAGTTTAAACCTATTTATTTTAGCTCGATTGCATCGAAAGCCTAGGGCTTATATAAACGCTCTCGAGTCCGTTTCCTGGGCCTAGAACCAGTACTTGGTGTCTTTGGGGGGATCTAAAGAACGCTCCCACGGTGGGAATCGAACCCGTGACCTCCCGGTCGCTAGGCGGACACCAAATCCATTACACCACGGCGACCTGCAAAATTCAATTAGTTACACTATAGCCACGTTCAATAACATGATAAATCGTTCTAAATACGTATGGTACACCAAAAAAACAGGTATACAAAATAATAAAAAAGATATGAAATAAGAAATTTATTGGTTTTTTTTCAGTCCCCTACCGCTGAAAACGGCGGGGACTTATGGTTTGCGCTCTATCAGTCTGTCAGTCCGTCACATTCTCTGGATCCTGCGATAACTTACAAAGTACTTAATAATTTTTCATGAAACTTTAACATGGCTAGATGGCAACATGGAGATCATGGATGTCATTTCATTTTGTTCATAGGTCATAAATTAGTGTTAAGCATAGAAATTATTTATTTATTATTACGCTTCTTTTTCATTTGTTTATCTTTAAATACGACGTTTGCCATCGGCCGCTATATTGTTGGCAGACGACAATATAAACTGTGTATTTCAAGTGTCCAGTGTCCTCGAATGAATGACCCAATATTATGTGTGAGCGAACTCAATGTTGATTGGCCAGCTACCACGTGCGCTTCAATAACAATAAGGTCAAGCGATGGCTCATGTTCTGGTGCAGACCGGTTTTCGTTTATTGTTCAATTGCGAACACTTTCATTGAAACAAAGAGAACACTTTAGAAAACCAGTCTGTATTTAAATGGCGGATGTTTTCAATGCAATTTTACGAGATTTTAGCATTTTCGCAAATCAGATTTTTCTTGAGCCAAATTCTCAATATTTTCGCAAATGGCTCAAAGGGCGAACGACAGCGCGAGCCCTGGTGTTGCTAAGGCAACACATAATCTAGAATTATTGCAAAATTGTCATATTTTCTGGATTCTGCGATAACCTTAAAAAGTACTCAATATTTTTAAAAGAAACCAGAGACATGCATAGATGGCAATGTGGAGATCATGCACGTTATTTTCTTAAGTTCCTGTGCCATAAATTATGGTTGCTATGGCAAACAATCAGTAAAATTATTGCAAAATTTGTAATTTTCTGAATCCTGTGATAACTTTTAACTGCCCAATATTTTTTTCATGAAACTTAAAATATGAATAGACGGTAAAATGGAGATTATGCACATAACATGTATTTTATTTTGTTTCTCGGACAAGAAAGTCTTTCAATTTTGGTTCCATTTAATGTAACAAATACCTCTTCCGGTACGGGACTAATATTATTGCTTGGCAATAGTGTTGTTGTCTGATGGTTTAACCAACACCGACACATCTATCGGTCATACGACGACTTTCGTCCAACTTGTCATGTCAGAGGAAGACCCTAGGTGTGCCTTCTAGCATAATTGAGCCGCGTCACGGGAAAGGACTTAAAAGCGACTGCGACCAGTTTGGATAAGCCTGCGCTTTTCAAGCATAGTCTGATCAGGATTCAAAATGTTCGCTTATCATCTGTGTTTTATTGACTGAATATCGAAAAGTTTGGATCCTGATCAGACTGCGCTTAAAAAGCGCATTCTGATCTGCTGGATCCTAACTGGTCGCAATCGCCTTCAGGTCGCTTTTCGCGTGACGCGGCTCAATTGTATTATAGATGACTGCCAAAACTAGTAGTGTATTTGTGGTTGGAGCTTTAAACTGGACTCTAGTAAAAATAGAGAACACACTCTATTTGAAATAGAGAACAGTTACCTCTTACTTTCAGTTTGGTGTATGCCATAATACAAAACAGATAGAGAACATTCACTCGAACGTTTACTATCTATTACTTAATGTCATGTATTTAGCGGTCGGCTATCTATATAATAATTATGTGACGTTATAATGTGAATTACGTGCCTGACTGGTAGTCACTTAAATACTGATATACATTCCCATGTACAATACATGTACTGTAAAGATAAATTACTTTTAACGCACATCAATCTAGCAGGCTTCAAACGTATGACGTCACTTTATTAAAGCATGTTTGTTTCCCACGCATTATAATACGTTTATTTTATTTAAAAAGGCATGAGCTTTATTTAATATTCTACTTATTATAAACAATATATATTTCGGCGGGAACGCCATTTTGAAGGGATCACAGGCGTTTTAGGCAGTTAGGATTTTTCTTTCAAGATATTTTAAGCAAACGGAATTTTGCGCCAATGCTTTTTCAAGCAATTTTACAGTCTTTCAATATGCATCAAAGCAAACCAAAAGTGTGAAAACATCTGAGATAATAAATAGTTACCCAGCAAACAGCCGACGTTGAATAGACGACGAATATTGGTTGAATATCGGTCGCGACGTCGGTAACCAAAATACAACGTGGATTCAACGTTAAAATGGCGACGGGTAAACAACGTCGGGAAAAGACGTCTATACGACGTTGTATTTTTGTCATAAAATAACTATATTTAAGAAATGTTTACCCAGCTCGCAATTAACGTCCAAATAACGTTACGCTTAAGTTCTATTTAGGTTATGATCACTCAGAACGTTCCCGGAACGTTTTCAGAACGTTGTAACAAAAATCAAACTATCTGTATTCGGAACTTATTTTAGTTATATGAAATAAATGTTATGACAGTCACATTTGAACAGTATATTTCTACGATCCTATGATGTATTGGTGGACTTTAAAAGTGTAACAACCCGGTAACGTTCTTTCAACGTTTTTGTCGGAACTTTATCGGGAAACCAAATTTCAACGTTACATTCCTAACGTTCGCAGAACGGTATAAGAACGCATAAAAATCACACAATATGAACATTTACATTAAATATGTTTTCATAAAGAATTTGGAGTTTTTTGTTGTTTTTTTGTTTGTTTGTTTTTACAAAACACGCTTATAAGATGATTTGCATATTTGACCAGTTTGTGTATCTTCGAATGTTTGCAAGCGCGATTCTCTTGTTATCTAAACCAGCAGATATCCCGCGTGCACGCCAGTCGATTTCTTTGTTTACTGACCTACTGGCTAATTGGATTTTCAAACTATGCTGTTATTGAATGTAAACCTTTTTGTTCAATTATAAGAAAAGTTGGAACCTACAATCGACAATAAACAACAGTTTACGAGGTAGGTTTTTATTATTGTTTAAATTTGTAAGATTAAAATTGATATCATTATTCACTTGCTTTAAATTCAAATTCGGAATTATGGGGAAAGTCGTACCATGGAGACTTCGTACCACTTTTGAATATATTAACGTTCACTTAAAGTCATTTTTGGGAGTAATATGTTGTTGAACAAATTCTTGAAAACACATGTAATTACGTGAAAAATAAATATGTACACTTCAACACCGTTATTTCGAACACCAAAAATTCGAATTCATCGTTAATTGAAAAAGAAATAAAATTCTAAAATTTTATCTTAACTTCAATTATTAATTTTATTAAATTCTAAAATTAAAATATATAATTATGTAAAATGTAGTTTATAAAAAGTGTTTGTTGGTCATAACATGATTAAAATATTCATCTTGTACGTTAATTTCAAATTTAGTTATGAATTGATACAGTCATAAAATACATTATTAAATTCAAAGATGTTGTAACGCTTGCTTATTTTACCATGTTTGATAGAAAATGTTCATATATGTTTTTGTTAAAGATGACGCACATATGTGTGTTTTCTGAGTGTTATTTATGCGGTACATGTATTTCTTGTCATTTTTCTCCGTTTTCTTAAAAAAAAAGAACAGCTGGTCATTCTGATATTTTTTGTTTTTTCCAGGACAACTGGGAAGACACTCGAACAGATCCGGATTCAAGACAAAAAAGAACAACAATGCGATGATATGTATTTGTATAAATTACATTCATGCAATACACTTGTGTAGAATAAAGATGTCTTGGTTTTCAACCTCAATATGAAAATTAGATTTAGGTTCGTTTTAGGTTAAATGATAACGTTATTCCGCAACGTTTCGGGAACGTTAAGCGAACCATACATTTTATAATAACGTTGCAAAGTGGTTGAATTTTGGTTGCAAAGTGGTTGTAGAATGGTTGGATTTGGGTTGAACAATGGTTGAATTTTGGTTGTAACAAGACGTTTAATCAACGTCATAAAATGACGTCTAAAAAACTATCATTTTCAACCAAAATTAAACGACCATTTAACGTCATGGTACAACGTCTTTTCAACGTCTATTCAACGTCATATGTTTGCTGAGTAGCGACTTGAACCCCTGTGGAATGTAAGATCGGAAAATTTTCTAAAATATACATAAACTGACACGGGCGGCACCAGTACCTTTCGATAGTGTGAAATATCGATGTCAAACAAGTAGCGTCGAGCAGCTATTTAGCAAGCAGTGCTCCTGCATTAACTTATTATTATACATACCAGTTTTTCTCATAAGAAATTGCACACTTGATCATTTTTGGCGTTTGATATATCAGCTTTGTAAACAAAATGCAACTTAATTTTATGTGTAGCCGTTATTTGATATCGTAACTTACCATTCAGACCAAAAATCCCGCAGATTTAACGAGTCTTTGACTACCTCTATTTTTTCTGTACTAATTTTCATACATTTTAACTTTATAACCTTCCACAGACATCATCAGCAAAGATGTTCTCACATTGACTATGTATACGATTAACATGATGCAATGTTATTTGAAATAACGAATATGACCAGTACTTATCACTTTAATAACTTAGTTACGGTATATACATTGATTGGGGAAGGCTTGCAAGCCTTAAATACCTTTCTATATACTCCAATGGAAACGTTATAAATTATACAAAATTGTAATATTATGATATATTGATATCATGAATGATGAAAAATGAAAGGATTTAATGATATATTGCGAACATGCCATTTCGCATATTACCGACTTTATTGAAATTAAAGGGGTTGTTTGATTATATGATCATCTCTTGTGTCTAAATTCAATGCATCAAGTCCAGTTTTAAAATGATTTTCTTTTCAGATAGGGTTACTCTTGATATAATCAGTATACATATTTCAGCGTGTATTGAATAATGTATCAAGAGCAGCACAAAGTCTCAAACACGTCTTTTTAAACCAGAGAAAAAGACCTGTGGTCAATAACACTTAATATATTTTAACTTGAATGCCAAATATGAATTTATATACTTTGGTGGTAGGTTATTTATTGTATCAAACAGTACATACATGTATCTACAATATAAGGAGCCTACTTAATCTGCAAGCAAAAGTACGTGGCTTCAATTTCATGCTTGGTGTGCAACTAATAACAATAGGTACACATAACATATAACAAAGTGAAAACACAAGTGCTAACACCGAGTACAATTGGATTTATGTGACTGTTTTTTAACTATATTTCCTCAAATTTAACAAAGAGTCACATGTTACTATTACAAAGACAATTTACAAATGTACCAAAACATATGAGCCGCGTCAAGCATTTTTATACCTTATGATTATTTTTGGTCATTTTCAGTTTTATACAATATCGAATAGCTCGTTTTATTACCTTTTAGAAAATGTATACATAATTGGGTATCATAATGCAAAAGAGATATGTAAATTAAGTTGCAAACACGTATGTGACGTCGGCATTACGCTCTGGTGACAATGATTTTATTTCCAAGTAAGGAAAACAAAAACGATATAAAACAGACATGCACATTTTATTTAATTTTTATTACGTAAAACAACACTGTATACTCGCATCAATTAAGTCCTATATTGTCTTTACCTTTCACGTTGTTATTTCAAGGGCGCCGCAATTAAATTTTCGTAACATAGCTTTGACGTCATTTTTCTCGATGATGTCATAATTACTATAAGGTAAGAAATTGCATGGCGCGGCTCATACACTCATAATACTAGTAGAAAGAACACAACTTGGAAACTGAAAATATACACTGCGTGAGAACAAGGTTAACAAACTACAAACTGTTGAGTGCACATATGACGTCAATAAATCACAGAGTGCAAGACAAAAATCTATATTACAGTGTATATGTTATCTTAATGAAAAGAACCGTTCAATATATATGCAATATATCTTTATATAACAGTTATTATAAAAATACTCGTATACGAATTATACATCATTAAACAATGCTAAAATCTAGCTATGCATCCAGCACTGTAATTAAGAGATACACAACAAATATTCGCAAAACAACAAATAAAATAAAACATCATATAGCATCAGATCGCAACATGTCACATATAAAAATAATATAAGACATAAGTGTTCGTCTACTTGGCGTTAGTTCATAACATCTATTTCCAGATAAACCGGATTTGGTCAAGTCATGTCAACAGGCTAGTTACCCGATGACCTTGTAGTCAGTGCTTGCCTGCTTGTAGGTTATGGTGATGTTGTAGTTAGCCCAATGACTGTAGTCGGTGCTTGCCTGCTTGTAGGCGATGGTGATGTTGTAGGTATTTCATGACGGCTCGTAATGAAAAAGGTTGTTGTCCCCTCATCTCTTTCCAGGCCTGAAATGGACACCTTGCTGTACATAGTACACTGTGCTACTTTATCCGGACAGTCACAGTGCGTATAGGCCACACAGTGGGCATCTTGGATGCAAAGTTTAAGACATGTTGTCAGGTTCGCCTTTTTGTCATCATCATTTTCAAAGCCCCGCGCGACACCATTTATTCTTGTATCGCTGAATTTTATTTGAGACTTTAACTTCTCTGAAAATATGTTACTTTGCCAAGTCGGTAATTCAGCTCTGACCGAGTAGGCGTTGTTCCCGTTCTCTTTAAACATATAGCAAGTATTGTAATGTATATCATTACTGGTGCAATTCGTGCATATCGTTGCACCAACGCATTCTACATCTTCCAGGCATGTCTCCACACATTCAGAACTCAAGCCTACCTGTGTTTCCTTATAGTGGTTATGCAATTTGGTTTTCTTCAACTCAACTCCAGCAACCAAATCATCACATGAATCAACTTTCCCTTCGTCTCGAAGGTATGAACAATATCTGAGTTTGTTAGTGTCGATATTAGTACGAATTCTGTCATAGTCCACATTCATTTTCCCCATATATCTTTTTGTAAACAGAAGCTCAATAGAAGATAATTTATACGAAGTTGGTACAGGACTCGTTTTAACTTCTGACGCCCATGTCATAGCATCGCCATTTGATGGAGGGGCTGCGCCAACGGTTATTGTCTTGGTTTCGACTGATTGTGAGAAGGCAGATGCGGACTGCCTTTGTTCGGAATCCATACCAAAACCACCGCCTGCACTAAACAGTCCTGAATAGCTGGCTTGGATAGCCACATTAACACCACGCTTCGTCTCACTCTCGTACTTAGTTGACGACATTTTATGCTCGTAGATGAATCTCGCACCAAATGTTACCTCTGTTGGAAAGTGGGTCCCATATGTTTCGAAAAATTCATTGTATAGTTCAGGATTCCAGTCTGTTGCATTTAGCCTATGGACCCACTTAACAAAAACGGGGTCAAAATCCGGTGCCCCTTCAGTTATCAGCTTACTGAAATAGTAGTTACACTTGGCCGACGATATGATGAAGACAGATTCTCCAGAAGACATTTCCGATGACGATTGCTTATATCCTGCACTTGCAGAAAAACTCACTCCCCACCCACCTCCACTTACCCCAGCGGAAACTGACAACGACTTTGAAAACTCGTATTTTGTTTGAATTGTCGTTGATGAAAACGAGGTTACACACGAGACATCCGGTATAATTACAAGACCACGTGGTACACTGTATCGGCAATCAGCGGTCATTCCTCCAGAAGAATAATCGTGGCAAAATATAGGGTATGTGAAACCAGGGTCGTGACCGGTGGCGAGTGGGAATCCTTTCAGTATGTTGTAGCCAAGCAGAGCGTAATCGACGTCGGGAAAAGTTTGCTTGAATTCTGAACTTTGACATTCCTGTAACTGGTAGTCCTGACGCATATCTACATAAAATGATATAATACAATCACGATTTGTCATTGTCCTCTTTCGCTTAGCTAAGTCTTGTAAATACATTACATACTAGGTATGTATATAATTGATATACTTTCTTTTTTAAAGTGACCATCAAATGTTTGCATATATCCACTTGGACATGAAAAAAGTGACGAAAACTCCCCCGTGTTAACCTTACAATATAATATTTTTAAAGATAAAACTTGCAAGTACCTTATATCGTCCAGTCACCTGTTTCGGTCGGTCACTTATTTCGGTCGATGGTCGATTTATTTCGCGTGCACGCGCTTTATCAATCTCTTGCACGACGGTTACATTACATTCACCTCTGTGTTGGGTTTAGAACGGACTATTGTTATGAAAGCGTCTCATTTATGTCATGATCATTCCAAGCGTTCATCATTGAGGTTACAGAATACTTAACAATCTCTTGCACGACGGTTACATTGCATTCACTGCATTAAAGAAAACCATCTCATGCCATGATATCTTATATCAGTCTTAATTCATTATTATAAAATTGATATGTTTTTTTTATGTAAAGAAACCAACATACATACACACGTCGAAGCAATTCCTAACGTCACTCAAAAAATATATGTTCAATTGTTTACATTTGTGAAGTGCGTGGAATGATTCCATCTGCGTAAATGGGCAATAAATTAGTTCCAAAGAGTTGCATTAAAACTCGCAAGTTTTTGCACGATTTATCGTACATTTAAAAGTCATATTTCTTAATTGAATGCATGCGATCTTAAATATCCAATCAAATATACGTTGAATGCGTTTGTTCGGTTTTATCTATTTTATAGACAAAATGGAGGGCTGAGCCTTTCGCAGAGTTGTATGTGAGAGCAAGGAACGACAACTTTGCGTGGAGATTGGCGCTTTATCCAATTGACGAATGACGTCATCGTTTTGTGTGGATATAGCAAATGTCAACATCTACGGATACTCGAAGTCTTTATAAAAAAATAAGGACATAAACAGTACAGATTTAAATCTGAATTGATTACCATCGACTTTTTGATCATTTTTGCTATTACTTTTTTTTGCTCTTTTTACAAAAATATCAACATACAGAAACTTCGTTTTGGATAGTTCCGAGTATGCCGAGGCCTGCTACAGTCACTGCTATTTTAATGTAACTGTTCGGACAACCCTCGCCGAAATATTTAGGTCTTGAGTCAATCGACCGAAACAGGTGACGCAGTACATAACTTTCCTCGTATGTTTTCATAGCAGAATCTTAGAGTTATGGAAAAAAGGGGAATCACTTGAACGATATCAATAAATGAATTGATGGACTGTAAATAAGTCTTGCTGTACGTATTTTTTATTTTGCCGACTTTATTGTATTAAATCTAAATATTTTCGATTATTTGTTACATCGACCGAAACAGGTGACTCGATGATACATGGATATATATTTATCTCATATCTTTTAAAATTTCTCACAGTTTTTTAAACAAGTAAGCGCACAAAACATTAGGTGCTTTTACACAATATTGTCTTAAAGATCATTTAGAAAAACACACAAATACTTTCATGCATTATATGAATGTTATATGACAATTTTGTAGCAATGGTTTTTAATGCATGTAGATTTTTGTATAACTCTCAAGTTACAAATACATTACGTAAATAACAAAAAATGAAGCTCTCGTTACTCTACTACGCTAATACCTTTAATTGACTGGCACACATATTACAATTACCTTATACAGCAAAACAAATGTCAACATGCAGCAATAAAATGGCACAGGTGACAAATTAACATCAATTTAATCATAAAAAAAGCCGGACATGCAAAAATCTCGAAAAAAATCCCGGACATGCAGAAATTTACGATTCCATAGGGCCCAGTTGTACAAAAGTTCTGCATCAAATACATGTATGTCACAACTAGATTTGTGCAAAAGAGATTTTTAAATGGGTGCTCACTTTTATTTTAAAACATTTTTTTCTCTCTCCTTAAATGTTTCATGTTTGCATGTTCGGCATTTTCAAACGGTGCCATCATCAATAAAATAATAATTTCTCAGCTAGATTCAAAACGGAATACGGATGGCTTATCAATCCAATTACTGTAAACAGGTCAAACATGGAATGTAGAATACAGTACTGTAAAGTTCTTTTATATATTTTTTGTTTACAAAATAAGTGAATTGTATCTTGGCGTATCATTGTTTTGTTGTTGTTGTTTTCTGCTTCAAAAAGTTGATAATTGATATGTGATATTCAAGTAAACATGTATGTTCTTTTCTGTTTTGTGTCGCAAGTTTTACAATTATATGGGCCTTTTCAAAAATCATTTTATAATTAAATATGTTTACTCATAAGCTGGCTATTGTAACCATACTAAAGGAGTGACGTAACTTCCGCCAGTGGTTGTGTGTTCAAGATGTTTTCCTTTGTCAAGTTTATTAAAGCTTGATCTTCTTTTTGTTGAACATGATTATTGTTTTCGTAAATTATGACCCTAAACATAAACAAAAGTGTCGTTATATATCTCCGCAGGTGCTAGTCTGTGTTTTATATCTTTAATAGATTCAGTGAGTATTAAAAACAAAATAACACCCTATTATTTTAAAATAGGATTGGTCATTAAATATAGAGTAGGGTTGTTTTGGAACAAAAATCATTTTTATCTACAAAATTCATGTTCGCTCACTGCACGGACATTAGTTTTCGATCATTGGCAAATTTAATGTTCGCGCAGTGCACGGACATGAATCCAACATCATTCAATACTATCCGTTCAGTGAACGAGCATAAACTTTGTAGATAACAAAGTTTTTGTTCCTAAACAACCCTATTCTATATTTTTTAATGACCAATAGGGTGTTAATAAAGTTAAAAGAATTAAAAAACTGGTAACTTAAATTGCATGTAGTTAACACAAAACAGCATTTTATTCACTTCGGATGTGATTTAACACTTTTTTTCTTAGTCTCTGGAAGCGTCTGTTTTTGTGGAAACATGTGAAATCCTTCCCTCGCTTTACTGTTTTAATGACAAAAGTTTTATTTCCATGTCTTACCTACTTTACTGGCTTGGGACCTATTCTAGGAAGAACATCTAACATTTTTTAAACATTAAAAGAAAACTGAACGATGTACAACGTTAATTTCTTTCGCAAAAATAAGTTAGGTTTAAATTCTACATTTCCACTTTTTTTTGTGAGGCATCATTTTTAAGCTTCTTTTAGGGCTCCAAAAGGGACCCTTAAAATACGCTAAAATAACCAAACTGGAGACAAGTATTTCGGGAGTAAGTTTTTAAACTAACTATTCAGCAACTTGGAAGCCATTCAATAATTTTTGAAACTATAAGATCGTAGATTGCTAAAAGGAAATGATGTTTTGTTTTTCAAAATAATGTGTCACTGAACCTAATGGTTAAGATCGAGCATCTATTCGCAAAGACATACCAAAATCAACATGGCCCCAGGAACGACGAAACGTTGACGTCAATTTAGCATGACGTCGCTTTCTATCCACACTATATTTGACTAGCAGAAACTTAAGATTACATAGTTCATTTTTATGAAATATTGTATCGGTTAGATAGATACAATAGATGCTTTGTTGAAAGTTTTGTGAAGATTGTGTAGAAAATATTTCTAGCATATGTGCAAATGATGACAAACATCCGAGAAACTTGTCCCTCCTGGTAATAGCTCCGATACCAGTATATACATGTACGTACCATTTTGGGATCATTTTCAATAAGCTTATCACTGTTCTTCTGGAAAGTATCTTTTTTGACCACTTTTATCAAGGCGACATGCAGTATCACAGCAATAATATAAACTTTTTATGACAAATGAACAACGCATTCAGGAGTTGTTTTTACATGTGTAGTACGAGAACACATACATCCAAATTCCATTATACAAAATAATTTACTTAAATCAAACTTGTTCAAGCGCTTAATAGTCATTTTCGCATATTCAAAGCGACATTTCTTTTCTAAACAATAGTCTGATTTTCAGGGTTGTCTCTTGTGATAAATCTAGGGCTCCTCGCTGCAGTCGGTGCTTCAGTTTGTGCAGATAATCGAGGTAAGGTCATTTTAAGAAAACTTTTGAATCTTAAACAAGATCGAAATACACCTTGATCCTTTTGATCTGATGAACGGTTTATACAAAGGCTGTGTGTTATTACCATCAAAGTTTATATAGGTCATTATCGATACTTAGTACCACGGTTGGGCAAGCCCAGTTTGAAACGCAGACCTAGCTGATGCACGGTTTATACAAAGCCTTTTTGCCTCATTCATATTTGTTCAACCGGATATATGTTCCTGGCTATGTTTTTTTTAAATAACAGCCCATGCTATATAACGTTACATTGTTTTGTCTTTTTATGTTATTATTCTTAAAACGGTTTTTACTAAAAAGGTCAAGTGTTATGAATAATCATGTGCGCAACTGCAATCTACTTCGGATAATGCTGGCTGTTTTGTCTGTTTAGGCTTCAAAGAATAATTCTTAGTTTGCTATATATCATGGCCCGGGTCAAATAGAGACCATCATGCGCACTATATACAAAAGACATTATACACACACTCAAGCACACTTATGTTTAAAAACTCCAACGTTTAACCCAAAAAAGTTCAAAGAATCATTTCTTATTTCATTTACTAAAATTATATTCAGTCAGTCTATAGAGTGTATTTGACATTTAAGCATAAAACTGTGCCCACAGTCAAAACAATAGCACGACCCGTTTGTATGGATTGATTTGTCAATATTGTATTTTTTTTCTTCTAGCTTCAGGTGGATTGATCGATGGTGATGACGGCAACGCAGTTAACGATTTCCTAAAGGTGCTGAGGAGAACTAAAATATTTATCTTGCAGGGTGATAACGTTAACCACAACGGTTGTCGAAAGAGTATAGGGCAATTTGTATTCCGTGAGAGATGGGAGGAAAACAATCAAACTTGGACTCTTGACTGTTGGGAACCAACGGTATGCACTCTTGTCAAAGAAACAGACCAATACCCGAACACATTACGACTTGTTCCGATTGTTAAGAAATCCTCGAATCCGTTTAATTCTTTGGTACGGACCCAAGTCAATACTGTCCTGTTACCTATTGACGAACGGAACGAACGGAACACTATCTCGTACACATGTATTCCGTACGTTTCTCAACGTAGTGCTATGTTTGTAACGGCTTTGCTAACGGGATGCAGTGTCTTTGTTGCGACATCCGACATCCCAATCTGGGATTGTAACATCATTGTTATGCACGCTAATTGGTTCTGCAGTTCCGAGGGAAACGATGAAAATCCCGTTCAGGCAACGTATGTGCTTCAGCAAGTTCAAGCCACAAACCAACGATGCAAATACCAAATACGACGTCGATGGTCAGCTGATTCGAAACGAAAGGCTATAGAAACCCACAACTATCATTACAGTAACAACATCACGTATTACAGAAAAAGCGTACCGCACAATTTTGTGTATGGGTACAATCTTGGAGGATGGAGGAAGTGGCAATTCTGCCTGAAGGAGTAGGATAACAGTGCTCAACAAGAGAAATGTAACGAAATTGTTTAGGACATATACTTAAGGACTATGAAAACGCACGGTTCGAATAATACAATATATACTATGATAATATCCTTGCACATTCTAAATAGCATATTCATTATTGACATTAAGACATAACATTATCTAAAATTGAGTCGGTAATAATGAACTGTCGCACGATAAAGAAATTCTCCAAAGAACGAAAGTAACACTTTTTGCTACTTGAGATAAGGTTGCAGTTGTAAAGATGAATCGCATGTATTACATTTTAACTGTGAGGCCAAATGGCAAGGATATATCAGTCTATTAGATCCGCCAGTGGTTGGCACTGACGTTTCTAAGGTTTTAATGTTGACTTTTCGTAGAAAGCTTCCAGTGAATGTGTTTCTAAGAATACCATTGTTAAGCGTATTTAGTACGTCAATCACATTGTGTTGAAAAGTGTGCGTTTTTATTTACACATGATGTGCTTTAACGGACAAGACTTTAGTGTGCATATACATTTCAACATTTTCAAACATTTCCAGCGGTAAAGTTAATGTTCTAGTTTATGTACTCTTGGTAGAATCTTTCAAATTTCGTTTCCTTGTACAAAATCCCATAAAACATAGGCATGGGTTTTCAAAGTCCCTTTTAAGTTCATTTTTTTGCCACTGGACCTCACATGAGTCCGTATATAAACTTGTTGGACCTGATGTCATTCACGTTATAGTTGCTTTCTCATTATAAGTAGCAAACAGATTTACTTTGTACTTTTGGAGCACGGTCTTTATTGGGGGATAATTTATTTATTACTCAATCAATTTTCAATCTGTTTGTGTCTAAATGACGGTAATAAATTGTTTCAAGCATAATGCACAGAAATAATTATACAATTAATATTTAAGATGAAAAACAGCACCTATCCAAGGCATGCGTTTTCATAGTCCTTAAGTTTTGGCGTAAAAGTGATAAAACTTTTATTTCAAAATTTTGAAATCAGAAAGTAACAACTTTAAATTATGATTTGAAACGTCCCTTTATTTGTTTATGTTTTCAAACGTTAAATCGATCAATTATTTATATATCCCTGAGTTTATACATGTATTATGCCACTCCCGTTGCCCTGCTGTTATAGATGTTTGCAGAAGAAAGATCGAATAAATATACAAATACAAATTTGGCATTACATATTTCTATACTTATTACAAATTTTTGACCTCCATTTTGATTTGTAACATTCATATATGTACTGCTACTTGAAGTTCAATAGGCCATGTTCATTTCTTTTATTGAAATAACTTTTTTGTTTCAATTAACCACCTTCTATTGCTGTTTAACGGATGAAAACGTACAATAAACTTCGATGTCATATCAGCAATCATGACCCGGGAAAATAAATGCATGACATTGATACAATTAATTGCATACGCAAATTTACATGTGTTGGAGATCATTTACCTTTTCGCTTCAGTCAGATACTGCTATTTTTTATATGTTTTTACAATTTCAATTTGATTAAGAAAAACCCCAAATGTTTTATCAAACATTTTATCAGTGATACATATGAACGATATTTATACCTTAAAATGTTTGATGAAATCTGCATGTTAATTTAGTTCAACTTTAAAAAGCAACATGGACGGATATGTTTGAGTGTGATTTTATATAATTATACTAACATAGGTAATTTTGTATAACCAGATAATATTTAACTTTGAATTTAAAACAAGTTGTCATTGGAATATTTCTGGTTCACTCACAACAGATTTTTCCTTTTATAGAATTGCATCATTTTTTAACATATTGTAATTGGACTCCTCTGATTTGAAAAGGAAACAAAGGGAATTTATCATTTTGTTTTTTTTTTAATTGCGGAATTCCAAAGTAAACATGTATGCGTTCCTGAGATGCGTTGTTATTGCCTTCTCTTTCGATTTGCACATACTTTACAGTTAATAACAAAGTCACTAGATGACATGCAAAACAAAAGCTTGAACAGTGAACCAAAAAAGTGACACAGACTTGTCTACTTATTTCTTCTCATTGACAAATTAACCCATTTTATGTCTAGCGTCTGCAAAAAGGCATTGGCAAACAGCGTAGACAGGAATTTCTGTAAGAAATAGTCTAAAAATAGAAAAAGATATATCAGATACCCTTTTGATTGGAAATGGACTCATCTGACTGCTACCGGCAGAAGAGTCCACTAGGCATAAATGGGTTAATGGACTGTCTCAGTCAATCTTATAATTGATATTGATACGAGGTTCGTGTATAGTATTTTCTATGCTTTTTGATTTGCACTAAATGTTTTGTCCAATACTATTGGACAGCACGACACATACTATACTGAACAAAATTTATAATTGGTAATCTGTGATTTATTCAATTATTCTACATTAAAATCAAAGTAATCAAAATCTTGAATTTTGTTAATAAGAATAACATTTCATCAATTAAATGACAAAATTTCAGTTTACTATCTCCAATAGTTCAAATTTTATAGAAGTTTAATCACAATAACCCCTGGTATCAAACGTCACAAAATCTCAATACCACCAGTAACATCTATCATTTAGATTTCCGTTCGTAACAACCGCGACAGTGTTGTTATGCTTCGGAAGTTTCAATCCAAATGTCGAATGTGATCTATACGAGCACAGAAACAGTTATTGCGAACTGGAACATGAATGCCATGTTTCTCCAGGGCCTTTTATCGCGCCCGTATTGAAGCTATGCGCAGCATGACTCTAGAACAGAAAAACACAAACAACTATACGGCATGAACCAAGCAAACTATGCTTGGGGTGAGGTTTGTTAGTTACCTGCTATACCTTGCTTATGTAGTCGTTCAAGTGTGGGATAGATTTATGCCGGAAGAAATCCATGACAAATTGTCCGTAACTGCTGCAGCTCAATGTGGTTATACGCGATATTGTTCTTTTGTGACTTTTGAAACTAGGGGTCCTTGTTACTAAACCTCTGTAAAATTTAAATCGTTGAAGAAAATGAACTGACATTTTGTGATTTCATCGATGGAATGTTATTCTTTATAATAAAATTCACCAATATAGGTCATACGAGTATGCCGATTTCTCCCAGCTTGTAGTGGTTGAGGAAGACCCCAGGTGAACATTTTATCATAGAAGAAAGCACCGACCTCCCGTAAGACAGCTTGACGGCTTCCGATCTCGATTAATCTAGACCCTTGAACGCTTTTTACTACTGTTAGAGGTAAGTAGTGAAGCGGTCACAGTAGTGAAATTATTAAGACTGGACGGCTTCCCCAGTTACATGATTCACCCACTCACCCATGCAATGATCGAACCCTAAGCGACAAGGGGCAATCAGCGACATAAACCACTCGGAGACGGAGGTCTCTAAAATGAAACCAATATGATGGTGTACTTGTCATATGGTAAGTAAAACGATCATGACGTTACCTTTGCGGTTGTACTGTGACCATACAGCATCCATGCTGCGTTAATGAAAATAAATAAGTTTTCGGGTCATTTTTCATTCAAAAGTCTAGTCTCAATGTGTTTATGAGCGCATTTTATCAAAATTACTTTTATTTGCATGTTGTAACATTATGCCGGAGATGAAGAACCGTCGGTATGGTACAGAAACCAGGGCATTAAATTTCTATTAAAGTCTTTCGCGTTATTATACGTCCATGCGGCGTCCTTCGCGTTGCTACAACCATAGTTGCTTATCGCCCATTCTCAATAGCATGATACCATTCATGTACCCGATGTCCGCGAGCTTTTCTATAAGTCGTGCGACGAATATGTTATATCTAGGCGCTTTAAAGTTTATATTACCTAAATAGAAACTAAGTTTAACTAGTTTTTTAAGGTGCCTAGCAAAACAATATCAATATCTAAACTTAAATATGTCATTTTGACAGGTTCGTTACTGTTGTTAGTCAACAGAACTGGGACGGTCATGTAAAATATCGAATATTATTTATATTTTTTATAAACAACTGGTAGCAAGTTGAGTTGTAGATAATTGGTCAGTTACCACATTTGAACTAACTCGTTTAACCATTTAATTCTGTTCAGCCCAATTCAACAGTAAGAATGCGCATAATATCACTTTAATATATTTTGCATACCAGCAGGCTGAATATAGTCTCTTAATTGTCCATGACAGCAGGACGATAAGTATCGAATGTGTAAAATTTCCAACGACTAACCACGAGAGTATTAACAGATAAGGACAAACAGTTGCCTGCTATGGTGGTCTGATGTGTCATTATACAAGGATATTTAATACGTCCGATCATATTATTTTCCTGCCATTGAAAATCATTTTCAATGTGCATTGTATTATGCACTAAGCCTTTTCGGTAAACTATTTGTATGATCAAGAATAAGGAACATTAATGAAAAACAGGCTTAACTTTTACTTTGTAGTTATGATCTTGTATCCTGTTACTTGTAAGCGCCTATGCGTCATAGTGTGTTTTTCAGAAGCTATGTGAATCACATTATTTACATGTAAACTTGTATAAACAGCCATTGTATTCAAGTAGGTCATGGTTGTATTGATTGCTGAATATTTGCTAGGAGAGGCTTCTGAAGTTACAGGCGCGATTATGTCAATTGATTATTTAAGTCTATAATAGTGTTCAGTTGATCATTTTCGACGTCATTTTATAGCTTTCAGTTAATGCGATCATTTTTAGTGCGGCAGTTAGAGCAGCTATACATACCAAATTTTTCAATGCATATTTTGCCCCAAATCATGATTTAGGTTTACCACTGAAAACTTTGTTCTTATTTTCTTAACGTAATGTTCAACACATGAATTTTCGGGGTACAGAATCCGCGCTATTTCGATTGCCGATGTGCTCGTGCGGTCTTTATCCTGCCTCTGTTGCAAATATTGACCAAATAAAGCAGGGTCGAATAATTTTTCCTTTCTCCGGTCAACAGGAAGTAGTATATTCCTACTCACGCTGTGACGATAAACATGTTCTAATATTTGACCATTGCAATTTATTGGGACGCATCATGAATGTTATCGTTATATAAAGATCATCCTTTTTTTTTCTTTAAAATATATTACCGAAACAGCTTTCCGTATTTATCATTTACATTTTCTTGATTACGCAA
The DNA here is from genome assembly GCF_020536995.1 of Dreissena polymorpha. Taxonomy (NCBI): domain Eukaryota; kingdom Metazoa; phylum Mollusca; class Bivalvia; order Myida; family Dreissenidae; genus Dreissena; species Dreissena polymorpha. The sequence goes on along the minus strand of NC_068355.1, from coordinate 94,213,599 downwards.
TTTATGACGTATAGAGTTTGACATCATTTCACATACGAAATATTCTCTCAGGATTTTAGGGACAACAATTCCGACATGGCGGTTTTAACAGGATTTTTATATATATATTTTTAAGCATCGAACGAATCATAAACGTATTTCGGATTGTGTGTTTGTCATTCATAATTGTTAACTTCGATAGGAATAAAATAATTCGCTACGGCAGGATTACGATTTCGTAAATCGGGTTTTGGGTCAGAGTGGTTAGCATTCGATACAAACGCTGTCAAAAAATAGTGTGGTTTAAAAAACATTCCGATAATAGTGATGGAAAAACAGAAAATAGATTTCGACAAAGGGATGGAAGAACAGAAAATGGATGTGTATATCGTTGAAAATGTATTGTTATAAGCAATGGATTAAAGTTGTCATTAAGGTTCATAAAATGTAGTTTTTGTTTTGCTGCTGCATTTATTTTTTATTTATTTTTTACCAAGAAAAATATCACATTCTCGATTATGCTTGTTCGTTGTACATGTATACACGTCAGTTCTAATGTTTAGCGGTCCACTTCTCCAACTATTTTCAATTGCGGCCGAGATATTGAACATAATCAACATCATCATCATCACCATAAGCAGCATAAGCATCATCATCATCAGCATCATCATCATCAGCAGCAGCAGCAACAGAATCGTCGTCGTCGTCGTCATCATCATCATCATCATCATCATCATCATCATTTTCATAAGATACTGATACTGCACGTCTCTGAGATATATGTGGTTCCATTAGCTGAAATACAATAATATTCTGCGAATAGCAGTATTTGGCATACGTACGTGGTTTTTTAGTGGTTTTGTTGCGAACAACTAAGGTTAAGAGCAAGTTTTGCAAGTCGGTTTGCTTTTAACTACGCAATGAACGATAACCACCGCATCTGCCTGTGCACACTGATTAGCATGTTTATACTTCACCACTGGTACACCGCAGATTGTTAGTGTGTGTATGTAATCATTAGTGTTTAAAAGCTTGTTCGACGACATTGGCCAGTTTGTCATTGAAATCTGTACATATTGGCTGCGTTCAGGGAAAAACGGGGTTTAATGCATGTCAAATAATAATGAACAACTTCATTTATATTTGACCGTTCTATTATTAAACCTTTAACATAACATATTTTTCTAAATCTTAAACTTGTAAAAATTCCAAAGTATGTATACAATGTTCAAATACCCGGAAGAATATAAAAATGAAACTTGAACTCTGGTATATATTGTTGGGACGCATTGGCCATGGCATGTATTAATATTATGTATTGGTCTATTGTTGAAGATCGTGTACCTTTAACATGATGAACGGGAGGGCTTGTGCGCGTGATATTTCGTTTATGTTAATACACCCAATATTTTTAAGAACATGCCGTTTCCAAGACGAAAGGCGGGAGCAAGAATGCGAGTAAATAATGCTCTTGAAAAGAAGAGACAGGAGTGTAAAAAGTTGCTGGCAAAACATATTGAACTGAAAACGAAATACAAAACCAAAATGATTGCAATTCAGATAATGAAAGTACGAATGCAACGTTCAGCGTTATCTATCGATACCCAGCCCTCCACTATGTCACCAAAAACTTTGACAAAGTATCAAATAAAAGATATGCGTTCTGCTTCTAAGATACCGCAAAATGTTAAACGTCAGCTACTCCTTGGAAAAACAGTATTAAGCGAAATTAGAGCAAGCAGAAAATATAAGTCCAAGTCGTCAAGTAGATTGCTGTCGATTCGTCTTCTGAAAAAATACCGACTCATAGGAAAATTCAGTCAGAACACAGCATGAGCCGCCAACGTAAAACATTTACCTCAGCATTTAAGGTAAGAAGGCGACATGAAATTGAAAAGTACCGAACATCGGTGATAAAATTCATGTCCCGAGATGAAAACTCTAGACAGAACCCGGTAAAGAAAGACAAACTCAAGTGCAAAGGTGAAACCCATCAGACAAGAACTCTCAACGACTACCTGAAAATCCTACATAGGAAATTTATCGGCGAAAATCCAGATGTAAAACAATCTTTGGCTTCGTTTTGTCAAATCAGACCAACCTACATCAAACTAACGTCTTTTAAATCTCGAAGTAGTTGTCTTTGTACAAAACTCCAAAATGTTGCTTTATGTTTAAAAGCACTGAAGTCTTCTGCATTAGATATTCCATTCAATCCTGAAACATTTATCAAAGAGTAAAGTCATATGGGAACCGTGAGAATACCAGGGAAATTGAAATATGGTCAGTGGAAACGCGTTACGGTGGACGATAAAGGCAGAACAAGGATGGTGACAACAATCGTTGAGATTGAACTGTAAAAAGAAACTTTTGTCCCAACATTTGAAAAACA